>NW_019213423.1:0-100454 GCF_002532875.2 Varroa jacobsoni
AATATATAATATATATATAATAACCCTCGTTGTTATATATATATATATATATAACAACGAGGGTTATTAAAAACACAATTTATTAAACCTTGCTATATTTGCCTGGGGAGACATTTTACACGATGTTAAACTTCCTGACCGAAGTCGGTTTTTCTTACATCCAGCTCATACAGTCGAAGTTGCCTGGGTTAATAGAGAGGTTACTTAATTTTGGTACAAACCAGCGCACTGCTTTCCGTTCAGCGAACTATTTAACTCAAGAGCGCTGTACCTAAAATGATTATCGATTGTTCATTATGGCTTCGGTAAATCCCGAGAATATTCAGTCGGACGATGAAGTATGGCGCATGCTTTCATGTGGATGGGTTTTTGAAGTAATCTTTCGATATTGTTTCAACAATTGTTAGAAGGAGCAAAATGAAATAATTCGAGTTTTACGCTCGGTGTTGTCATTAGACATTCATCAGACGAGTGGCTTGTCGTTATTTGTACAAGAGAACGAGTATTTTCAGTATATTTATTAAACCTGAACGGTAATTTCAATAGTATAAGATTTGTCCAAGACTCATAGTACATCCATTGTTTAGCTAGAAATAATATGCACCATAATCGGTTCCATTTTTAAAAAGTATCGACCTTGTAAAAACTACAATGAAAACCGCATGTGCGTCTTCTGTATCAGACACGCGACACACAACCCGTGCAACAGATGCCATAACTGGCTCATTTGACAAAGCAACAGGCCCTCGTCTTTGGCGTACGTTAGCTTAACCGTAGGACAGCTAAGTCGATAAGAGAAGAATTTGCCGTGACGTACATGAATCCCTAATTTGTAGCTTTACCAGAATTGCATTGAAAACACCTTGACAGCTCACTTTCCACTAATGACGTACCTATGAAATGTTACTTTGTTTTTAATTATCCCATATGCTTGTATATAACATACTATAAAAACCCGCATAACGTACTATAAAAGTCGGAAGTATACACCATTATGGTTGGTAATTTTCTCACCAGTAGAAGGAAGGCTCGAGTGGCCTTTTGGTGTCGCGCTCAAGCTGCCCATCGCACTCGATACTGCGCGTTCGTGAGCCATACAACGCGGCAGATTGTATGGTTCAGCTTCCAGACAAGTAGTTACTACCCTCCAATGTGTACTATTCGGTCCAAAATCACATGTTGACGTTGCCTTCGAGTTCCTTCACTCGAATGGTAATTCACGGTTGTTCCGACCATGCAGTAATTGTGTTCACCAGCAGCTGCCAATGTAGGGTCGACCAATAGCTGGAAATTTATCAGAAGCAGAGCCTTGATGTACAAAAATGTATCGTCTTTAGTCCGAACGAAAGCTAACTCTTGCATTTTTTCGTGAGCATGCCCACAGCCAGCTCGCTGTGGCCATCGTCTTCCTGGGCTACCGACAACTATCGGTGCTATAAACGATCGATCTTCAAATGCCGCTCTACACTCCTCTTGCTCAGTCTTTACCTTTACTGCGAGCTCAGTAGGAATAGTTCAACCTCGGAGTCCACTTTTCCATGACATGATTGACCCGAAGATGTAACTAACTTTATGCTGTGATTAAATGGCACAACTTTCGGTCCATCCGTTTGATAGTTCGCGAAAAATTTCTTAGCTACGAATGTGACGCGGTGAAGTGTTGTTAAATCTTTAGTAGTATATAAGAAACGTAGACCTCTACTAATAGGCCGGGTATTTCTAATAAATAAAGTAAGCTGTCAGCTTACCCCACGCGTACCATAATTGAAACGCAAAGTGCTATCTAGAACTGTGTAAGCGTAACTGCAGAATGAGCTGATGGTATGAACTCAATATATTTCAAGGATTTACCTAGAGCGGATCCAGCGATGTTTTTATGTTGTAGATCCTAACACAGCCTAGCAACTCCTTTGAAACAGTGATATACACTGATCGTACCAATCTTGATAGATGCTGTGCTAAGTAAACAACATTGCAATGGATATTTCCGCGATTGGAATGAAGCATTGATACCAACAAGTTAGCCCACTAGGCAATTTCGAATTACAGTCGCCAATCCAAGTCCCCTGTTGACTGAAAAATTTTTAAGCTGTTGAACCTTTAAGCAAATAGGCAATTGCAGACCACTGGATCGACGTTGTCTGTCTTTGACCTAAGGCCCGAGTTCGGCTGTAATAATGATGTTTCTCAACCTGCTTTTCGATCAGCAATCGCACGACGCGATGTCCAGAAGTCACGATCATTTATGAGTAAGCTCTTTGTGATTCGAACTTATAACCGTTAAACTGTATGAGTAACGGGATCTTGTCATTTACTTCAGTGAATTTTATGTTCTACTTGTCTGGTTGATCGAACTCCACGCAGCGCTAACCGTCGGAGTCAATTCTGGAGAAAAACGTCGCAATCTGTCCTTGGAACTCAACAGCCTTGCGAGCCAAATATAAAGCTGTATACTATTGAAGAGCTGACTCCGATTGACTTCAATTGCCGTAAGCGCTCAACCACTTAGGTAACCTGCCTTCTTCATTAATAACACCTGGTCCCAACGGGTCAGTTAACCCTATTGTCCGCCCTACGCATCCCTAACTGTACAGATTTGCAATGACGAGCAACTATTCATCTTGCCCCGTAAAAGTTTTCTCTCTTATACGATTTCTCATAGATAAGTCCATAGCATGAACTGATTACTCCGTTGGTTATACATCGAACTATGCGGTAAATGTATGTTTGCCCCAATATGGTAAGGGGTCTATAACAAATGAGCAAAGGGGTTTGAAGATAATACAGGTGATGCCCTTCTTAATAACCGTAGACCTTATGGCAAACTCATTTGCATGCTTCTACTAATTCTAGCACAATATATGACCATTAGGAAAGCTACGCATCGCATAGTGTGTGTACGAGTACGTTAAATACAGTGCGGTAGTGCGGACTGGGAACGAGAACCGAGTCTAGAAATGGTCATTGTGGCCTTTGGTGACAAAGTTCACGACTGCAGTTCAATTAGAACAGGGTTAGCGTAAGAGTAACTTAACTTAAATGCGAAAATGGAAGAACAGGTGCGAAGCAATTGAAAATTGCTTTCGCACCGATTTTATAACTAAATTAAATTTTCAGTGAACAAAAATGCATAGAAAGATCGTATTTGTCGCTAGAAATCTGGCGGTAAGAACTCGTTTCTGTGAAGCCCTCAGCAGCCATTGCTGCACGTTTATGTATTTTCGTAGCTTTAATGGTCGCATTTTCTACAGTTAAGACCTAACGCGCCAACCTTGCGGAAATCCTTCGAGGATAAAGTAAGTTACTGAGAATGGATCGAATCCAATTGAGTTCCTTGAGCGTTATGGACAAAGATACTCCGCTGCCGCAGTCATATTTCCTGGATTCGCTTCCTACCAAACCGCTAATTCGGAGGTCTCAAAGTGATCGTAGTAATTCTTAAATGAATGAACCTTCTGATAATTTGCTTAAACAGTGCGAACTCCATAAGTTCTGCGTATGGATCACACGAACCTGCTCTAGAACAGTGTATCACCGTGCAACATAAAAAATCTTCATTTTATTTTTTACTAACCGAATAATTGATGATGAATTCTCAGTGTCCCGTTACAAATATTGTGCGTTCTTTTTATGCAATAGTTATCCTTTGCAGACACCGTGTACATTTGTAACGTGAGTCACAATTCATAACCTTTTAGGTGCCCGAAGAGATTTTTTTTTAACTATTAAATTAGACGAAAATGATGCGCTAGGAAAGGTTCTCTCTCGTAAACACAAAATCTTCTTACTGGCTATAAGACTGTTGTTAATTCGTGACTTTCTTAACAGATACCTAGACACTGCTATGAACGGTAAGGAAGCCTTTGGCAATTGCTCAGCCGAAAAGGTGGGGCGTAAAAATTCTTGGCACAGATTCGTGCGTATTGGTCAACGTTCGCGGGTGAAAAATGCCAGATCTTATCGTTCAATAGTAGCACCTGTGCCGTCGTGCAAGGGCAAGCTGAGCCAGTTGACAATGCAACCCTTATGCCGTTCGGTATTTTTATATGCATGCGCATCAGCTAAAAACCATTAGTCGACCAAATGGTCGATCGACACTAACATTGTTACTTTCTAATACGTATTTCGGTTCCAGTCGTGCATTTCGTTCCAGGAGGGCTCTCGTCATATGTTGTGTGTTGCAGTCTCATCGACAACGAAACGAGTGATAACGTGCTTCCTGTTAATTGGAAATAGAACAGCGGGCTGTTGTACCCAACAGAGTTTTAGTTGGAGAGAGGAACCGTATCTAGAACAGTTGCCTGCTTTGCGGATTAATGACGTGTAATAGGCAAAATCCTGCGACCATTAGTTTGAGGTGACTTCCATGCCGGCCCACCACACTAGTGGTATTGCTGGGGCCACAGCGACCCTTATGCCCCCTCATCGAGTACAACAGCGATGATGCGATTTAGCCCAACGGGGCTAGACTAGCTCTATTGACCCTTGTCACTGTTCGTAATACACTGCTAACAGCGTCTACTTTCCTCTCGGTGTGGGCTCTCGATCTAGGGTTCGGTTGCACGACATCCGGCTTCATTGAGCAGAAGCTTCCTTTATCATTCTCACATGGTGTGATCCCCGTTACCATCCCTTAGAGAGAAGCAACTGGCCTAAGAGGATACCGTTCCTAGAAGAGCGGACGGAGAATCGGACAAAAAGCGGATGCAGAAAAAGTTATAACTCCCGGGAGAAAGGAGAATAGCTTTCCGAACTAGCGAAGACTGAGGGCAGGAAATTATTGTTATCTGTTAATTATCTTCTGTAGAGGGAATGAAAATAAGGAAAATAAACCTTTTCACTTTGGGGTAATCTTCCCTCTTCGTTAGAAAAGGCAAGGGGAGCCAGCAATGCAATGTAAGTCCAATGAGGATAAAAATGATCAACCACGGACAATTATCTAGCTTAACATGCATGGGGCTAACATGTGACTGTACGTAGCAGTTTATTAAAGAAAAAAACAACAATTCACAAATGAAATAAAATAAGTATTTGTGTTTATATAGAATATAGGTGATAGATATCTGACCGAAAATTAAAATATCATGTCCGCTGAATGTTCTGTCAGGTGAGAAATGAGGTTCACATGCGGGTGGTATTATGTGTAATTATTATGTATTATGTGGGCGCAGAAAATGTTTAACGCCCAATGTACATTCACTAGATACACTGTAATTGCGTATCATATTGGGTCGGGAATCATTATAAATATATCAGTGCTAAATTATATACATTTTGTGCGCTCTCATTATATTTCGCAACTGTCAATAATTCCGTAAAAGTATACATATTTTCTTTCATATTTTATTTTTCTTAATTAAGGATCAAATGCCTATTATGACTCGAAATGCACATTGACAAAACAATGCCAAGTCGATAGTCCGGTCGGTGTTTCTAGGTCGGCGACTATTACCTACTATAGCCTGTCACTTGCACTCATCTTCTGTTCAACCTCTCAGCAGGGTCCGTTCCAAATGTACGAACAAACGTACAAAAACGTACTTTTCGAGCCCTGCTATAATTTTCTCAACAAGCTAATACAGATCACCATTCATGCAGACAGTTTTTTTGATTTTTTAAATGCGAAAATATATCTTCACAGACGGATACTTCTTAACATGTACTTTTTCCGAGTTTGAACTGACTGGTCAACTCTGAACAGTGTCAAACCAAAAACGTCCTTTGCAAAATAACTTGGCGTTAGCTACCATTGATATTATATGGGCGTTTGCGCTATAACCAATTTTTAACGACTGTAGAAAGCGATATCATTTTTTTGGCTATGTATATACAACAACAAAGACCGTTCAATGTTCGATTCAGTATTTTATATGCGTTCACCATATACGTACGAGCTTTCCAACGATAGGTATTGTCCACATCTACGAATCTGATTTGTGTGATTATGCCCGTATATTTATATGCAAGTGTGTGTGTTATGTACACCCACGAAGTGCGTGTAAATATTTCGATGTCATATCTAACAGCTGGGCAACCGCCTCAATAGGACAATACTAACTTTCTCTCCTCTTAACTCACCTTCCTTTACCCTCTACGCAATAGGAAAGAACCCTATTTGCTCGGCAGCTCGATACTCTAGCTTAGTTTGACGCCGTATTGAAAACCGCGAATATAGAATTCGATCGAGCGTTGAGGTCGACGAAAATGACAGCGAGTCACTCGTTTCTGTGCTTGTTTTTTCAACCATTACTACTTGTTCTGCTTTGCGCAGAGCCCTATTCGGGCTAGGCACCTCATTGGCTGCAGGGTGAAGTGCAGCCTTTTCAATAACAATAACAACAGCAACTGGAAAGCAAACAAGGACGGAGACGAAAGAAACTATTCGGTCTGACTTGGACAACTCCCTTCGTGATTTACGCGAATTTTATCAGCTGCCCCAACAACTAAGACAACGTGGTCTGTCGTCAGGCCATGAGCGACCATCGTTTCGTATGTCGCGTCAATTCGTTGATGTTAAACGGACGAAAAACACATACACATCTACCCATATTCGACGTCAAGCCGGCGAGCAGTATTTTTTCGAGTCACAGCGCTTCAATCCTTTACGGTGACAGCCAGTCACTTAGCCAATTCTTTTGTTCGTCTGATACCTTTCGCCAAGGAGAGATATAGCCAGCGAGAGAGATATCTACCGACTGCGGCCCTCTTTTTTGACGGCCCTTACGCACAACGCAGAACGGCAACAACAGCGCCAGCGACAGTAGCAATAATAACAACAAAACAACTTTCCGACTCAATCCACAGCATCTAAATGTAGTGCGCAGCTTGCTTTCAAACAGGCACAGACAAAATAGATCCACAGATCCGAAACCCCGCCATCGCAATGTGCTTCTGCTGCGAAGAAATACGTTTATACGGCTGTCGCTATTATTGCTACTGATGTTGTTGTTGCGGCCGTGAGCGTCGGCGATGTTATTTATGTGCCGTCAAATCAAAATGACTACGTCGCGAGGCGGAAGGCCTTCAGTGCAACCCATACGAGCCTGAACCCCTTGAATTTCGGCCAGCGTTGAAATACCCACCATTTCTCCACGTCGCCGCGTCATTCATCTACGAAACAGAGAGATATAATGAAAAGAATGAGAGAGCTCGCATAAAACCAGGACTGAAGACCAGTGCAGAATATCGGTAGATGAAAAGTGTTGATGAGGAGCTAGCGTCGGTATCTGAGAAGCGATGGAATAGATAAATCATCAAGGCGAACGAGCTACCATCTAGACCAATCACCGGATGTAAGCACAACATCGTTGTCGGGATTTCATCCACTTCAGTAAAAAGGGTGGGAAAATATCGTATACAATGAAAGCATTGGTTACCTCTTACTTTTCTCTAAAATGTATCAATTTTATTGCAAGCATTTCTTTCCTATCTTAGCAATCACTTTTACATCTAACTATCCCACTTTTGGCAAACTTGTATTAACAAATGAAAGGGGCAAATGAAGCTCTGGCTTACACGAGGGCGAAACAAGTCGAAAGGGTTATGATGATAAAGCACATATAAGGCAAAGTTTAACAACTTAAGGTAATTGCTACACTATCATAGGAGAAAACATCTGTATCGATCAGAAGTACATTGTGTAAGAATTGACGTTGTCTTCTAATAAAAAGAAGTTAAGCAGTAAAAATAATAACGGTTATTGTTAAAAAAATGTAGCATATATAAAGATGTTTTTTAAAAGGACAATAAAATGAGCGACAAGAAATACTATTGACCTCCGCTATGAGCTTTGTTCGCCGGGCAGTTTGTAGTTAATGTTTTGGTGGTTACGCGCTGATTATCATACTCTACCTGTTGATGTAGCGCTACTACGGACTTACGTCTAATAAGCAGGAACGTATCGTGCATTATTTTCGTCACGTAGATGCCGTGGAACAGTTAATGGCTGTATAGGACGTAAAACTTGAACTATTTACCGTACTCGTTTAAGCATTTTCATTTTTTTGTGGCCAGTCTGACCTTACAAAGCAACAGACGCGTTTGTTCGGTCGTCTCTAGTGCATAACACTGTGATGCCTTTGAGATAAGCAAACTAGGTCAAATAAGAAGTATCTTGCTAAAAAACGACTCGATCTCTTCCAATTAGATAAACGCCGATTAGGTTATAGTGTACGCACAAGCAGAGAGCTCGTAGTGCGTATAGGCTACGGCATTAGCGGGTCTGCTCTCATCATAATCGAACTTTACAGGTAACCTACAACGCACTTTGTTCCTACTAGTAAACTTTATGCATCAATTCGCGTAACAAATGTTGGACAGCAACGAGAACATGTATTGCTACATGCTCTAGTTCTCTCGGCACTAATTGGCCGTCCCAATGGTCGTATTGCCGTTCTAAATGGTCGTATATAGAATAAATATTGAACCGAGCTCTATATTCGGCAAGTACCTAAAATATCATCATAAAAGTGACGCCTGTACAGATTTGGCGTGTACCCATCAATGTTTCCTGTCAGCGACGTGTTGTTATTAACAAAGGAAAACATGCGCTGTAACAGTGGTTTTACCCGTCGTCGAAGGCTCCCATCAGCGAATGAACTAACTGAAAGGAGAATCCGATTCTGCTTCGCCATCTCTATTGTTCTTTCAGTGCTTGTTCATAAGTCAACGGTAGGCAGCGAGGTTGAGCGGCCTAGGTTATATCGCCATTCTTAGAACTCTGCTCCACGCAGCTATCGGCACTGATGAATACGGATAGACTGCAGGTCGTAGCGCGCTCATTCGACCAGGTGTCATTTATTGTTCGAAACTATAACTGGCTAAAAGCGTAGGCCGCCCGACCAGCACAGTATTCGATGTATTAGGATTAGAAAATAAATAAGAAAGGCGGTTATGCTTTCCAGATGTAGACAACGCACTTTGAATAGGCCGCAACGCTAATGACGTTTCAAGATTCAAGATAAGTTAGATACTTTTTGAATGCATAAAAAATATAGGCCAGACCATGGTGTACGAATCGTTTAGAAACGAATTGTACATTGGACCGATTCGAGTTGGATAGTCATCTACAACTGAACGGTGTATACTTGATCTGTACCGAATTTTTCGAAGACTTGTAGGCGTCCCATATTGACTAAGCCCTACTTTGTTTTCAGAACGAATGTTGATTTTGTAAATGATGATCGGGTTCATTTTTTAAGAGGAATTAATTCTAGTTTAACAGACAGGTGTCGCTTTCGTATGACGCCTTGCTAGGAACTTATCTGAGTTAATATATGTGCGGATTAAGGAGTGTCCGAAATGTCAAAGTGACAGCACTGGGAGACACCGCAGGGAGGGGCGAGGCGGTAGCCTTTAATATAAAATCTTGATAAAATTCCTATTCTATTTGAATTGAATTTAATTGAAAGTATTGATTAGGCGAGTTGATGGCCGTTTATTCGGACTAAACGACCAGCATATAGCTTTCAGTTTACGTGTGACTTATGGTCTCGACCATCGATGACCTTTTTTTCTAGGCATTTTCAAAAGACATTCTCGTATTGTGAAAGCTCAGCCTCGATAAAGACCTTTTTTTACTGTTTCTTCGTATGTCCGTCGAATCACTGTGTCCGCATCGGGTTATATATTCGTTCAGGATTGCTGATTTCAGCTGCATCTACTAGAATTTTACCCTCTAACGCTTGTTGACTTCCTGAAACAGATATAGGAATTCCCATTGGGGGCTTACTTCGTTGTGAAAATACAAAGAGCTTAGCTGAGTTGGCCGAAAGTTCTAACGATAACACGGTGAGGCTCGGAAAAACCGCTGGTCTCCTGGACATCCAGTAGCTGTACTAGCAGAACCGCAGATCGCTCGATCGTCTTTCACATCTACGGTTTGGCGGCAATCCCGAAGGACAGTAGCGTTTACGGAGAAGCTGGACTTTTCGAAAAGCATGTTAAGGCAGGCAGCGTCGGTAGATGCCATGCTCCTCCGCTCGCTTTTCTTCTATTCTAACATACCGCTTAGGTAAGCACCCTTGGCAGTCTTTGTTTTGTACCACCGCTGTATAGAACTCTATGTTGCCAGGGATGGTCTTTTTTTCGAAACCGATGCGCAATGTCTTGCTACGGCTCATCCTGTTCCTGCCTTTTGTTGAAAGGAAGCAAGCGAATCTTAGGAATGTCATTCAGACAATTGGACTGTATCCAGGAAGCTTTTCATGGGTAGAATTTTTCTATCCCGTTCGTATGTAACATTCCCAAAATGTTGAGCTCAGAACAAATGTTTTAGGTCATATTCCTTTGAAGGATGTGACGGCTTTGCCTGCATACATGAGCATCTGTGCAGGTTACGGACATTTGTCTGAAAGAACAATGGATTTAACGTCCAGTGCTTGTGGCCTACCCTCAGCTCTACCGAGTGTGGAAACGTCAGCTGGAAGCTAGTTATGTTTGTGTCACAAAATAAAAAAAAACTTATTTTCTATTCCGTTTGAAAAGCATTTCGTCCCATTCCATAGATGTTTTTTTTGTATTTCCTCCTATTAAAACTAATCAGATGCTCAAATTCTTGTGTTGCACAATGAATTACGCATGAAATGTCCCCATTTGACTTTTCAGCTCATTTTTTCTTATTTAATATTATATAGTTGCTTCTTTCATATCGTATCTACCCGTAATGTGGTGCAACATACTTCATGTATGTGCTTTAAGAACCATGCAGTTGTTATGCGCTACAATATCACCGCTGTGCTCTTTTCTTGAGAATTTTTTAGTTTATACGATACAACTGTATTTTTCTGGACACAAATGAAGATATATTTGAAATTGTTTCGTCGAATTGATTCTGAAGTGCATATTGTGTTTTGGCCTTGCAAGTGTAAACCTTGGAACGGATTGTATGTATGTTTTTTGTGTTTTTACTTAAACTGTACTTAAGTGGTATTTCAGATCGCCGGCTGCCAGCACGAAATAAACTGTGTTTACGCCTAGGTTCGAACGGGTAAGTAAACAATTACCTTACTCTTTTTTAGCTATCTAGGCTAATTTTACATTGCTTGCTGTCAGGTCATTCCCCATTGACTAATCCTCAACCACACTAACTACGCTTAAAATCATTGTGTGTACTTAAAGGCAAGATATCGTTATCGAGTTTCAGGTCCAATATTCGTACGCCCTTTCGTAGATCGCAGAGCATTAGATAATGGAGCTGGGCAAGTAGATAATAATGGAGAAAATGTAAGTTCCTATCATTTTTAGTTGGGCAATAGACCTATATCTCCGTCAGCAAACGTATGCAAGTATAAGTCTAGAGGATGCACTAGAAGAAGCGGTATTGGCTCACGAAAAACTATAGCTTATAAAAAAATATAGGAGTGTATACTACATGGCTCGTGTTGTAGAACATGGCACATTGACTGGCTTTCCGCTATGGCACCCAAACGTGTGTTTGAAAGGCTCATTGAACTTAACAGCAAAATGTCGCAAGAATGAATGAAACTATATTACTTAGACAAACAAGTCGTGTCAGCGTGCGAGAACGCTGTGCATTGCTGCAGCCATTTCTGTTGGGGCAGGATCGACGCGTCTTCGTTCTCATTCTAGTTGCCCACTTTTAGATAATGGGTCCGGGTGCCGCGACTGTTCTATAAAAAGAAGTGACGGAGAACATAGCGCTATGTGCTGGGTCCACGGAATTAGTGGTTCAATCACACAGTCTATATAGTAATTTTAGAAATCTTGTGATGAGACCGTCCAGCCAATGAGCCGTAAATTTCATAGGTGAAGTCTAGAGAAGGATATACATAGACGTACCGAATATATCGATACCATCATGTACCTTGAAAGTGATTTGTCATATCTCAACTGCGATCAGTATCGTTAAGCAACGTTCAGATACTAACTTGCAATGTAACAGCTATTGGAAATACCAATCACAAAAGGTCATTGCCAATCATGCAAGGCTAGTATTGTAGACTGTTGCAGAGCCATTTAAATGTGGACGTTCATACATAGAACGACTCGTGTCTGAAGCTGCATGAAATTAATGAAATTACTACAGAAAATTACACACACATATATATATATATATATATATATATATATATATATATGTGTGTATATATACATATATATATATATATATATATATATAAGCCGATTGTGATAACCCATCTAAAAATCGAACGACACTATTACACCCACAATTATTGGCATGTTATATCAAATCATAATCATCATTAATAGTCGATTACTGATTAACATTACTGTCCGTATTTCCCGTTAAAGTAAGCTCGAAAGTTCTGGAAATAGGTTTGAAAAGGTGTCTAAAGCCCTTGATAGCTACTTCTCGCTTCGCTCCCATTTGTGCTGTGCGCGTGAACACCTAAGGCACAAGTTGTTGTTAGCCTTTTGTTCAGACCGCAAGCTGTGTAAGGACTACTTCGATATTTTCGAAAATAGGTAGCGTCGTTTTATTTATGAACTGTCGAGACGAGATTGGTTCGAAGCGATGTTATGCTTGCACGTTTCGGTATTTGCCTTTTGGACACTGCTAGTAATAAACATCCTGAATTTAGCAGTTACGCGTGCACAGGCGAAATGTACTTCAGCACCTCTGTTTTGAATTTTACACATGTCTGTTAATATCATATATATCGGCATTAAAAGATATTTAGCCTAGTAAAATTTCGTTTTTTATTTTATTATAGATTTGCTGGTTCTTCAAAGTTGCTGTCGGCACGTCAAGAGAAATCTCAGAAAGGTCCCTTTATACCCTACGGCTCGATTAAACGGTACACACGCGCAGTATATGCCATTATCAGCAATTAGCTCCACTCGATACTGGAGCCAGCCGTGAGATATCTGTCATCGCCATCAAATAATTAGCGGATCATTTATTTGATCTATTTGGCAACTGTCTGCCTTGGTGTCATTACCTCTATGCTACCACGAGCGGACCCAGTGTAATTTAACAACAGTAAATCTGATTATAAAGGCCATAATTTTTTGTCGATTTCCACAATGAAAACGGCCGAAATCGGCAAAACATTTACTGACAACAGTAAGACTTGCTTATCGGAGAACTAGTGTCATCGTACTGGTAGTGAAATGTAGGATTTATTTCCTATATCCTATACTTATTCTGAATACAGAATATATAATCATAGGATATATTCGTTTCGATAAGTCAGACAACTAAAATTGCTGCTCGTCAACGCCTCACCATACCTGCGGCGTTAACTCCGACGGTGACGTTCGTCCGCGTTTATTCGAACGTTCCCGTCATGCACGTATCACTCGGAGTTCTATCAGGAATATTATCAATACCATATTTTGATGGAATGATTTTTTCAAATAAATTATCCATTGATCTACATAATATAGATGCTTCGCCGACCTATGAGGAGTATTTCCATAATGTTTTAGTAGCGTTAACATTGTTCATTGATTGCCGAGCGATGAGGAATTACGCGTAACATTATACCACATAACGTTGTTAGCTATAAACAGAGTTTCCTTGGAACAGTCCTTTAAAACTGAAAGTCCTTTGAAATTCGTGTGCGCTGTTTGTAACAAACGATTTTTGCCAGAATATGATCGTTTTCCGTTTGTATTCCGGTTGTAATCCGGTTTTCTAGAACCGAAGTCGTGCATCTAAAATTGGTGCTAATCATCGTGCTAAAATTGGGCTAAGCGTCAAGCTTACGTAGGCATATATTGACGCCTTCTACAAGTATTTCTTTGTCTATGATTTATTCCCCATCGATTGAATTAAGGGCAACATATAAACACTCAGGTGCTCAAGTAATTACTTCTTTACTGAGAAGCTAGTGTGAATATAGGTTAGCGCTTGAGTTACCTCAGTCACTACAAGTTCCACCTGGTGACTATTGGATCCGAATGTAGCTATATGTGATAAGCAAGATACGGATCGACACTTTTCACCTATTGCCTCATAGCAATCAAGAGAGACATATCATATAACGAGAAATAGGTAACCACGGTACTACATTGTAGTATCAATCTTCATGTCTAATATTGCTCAACCAGTTTACCTAACTTCAGCCTATTGAGTACAGTATGGCTAATACATATATCGAATGAGCGACATCTGAATCTGTGACCCCCTTTTCGCCAGCTGACATCGCTACGTCCTCCATCACCGCTCCCGCAACGGCTATCACCGTTCGGGTTGAAGCAGAATTAAGGATAGGCTAGCTTGCGCTTCGAACTGTATGAACACGAACCGAGAGCGTACCCTTGCGATCTGTTATGTGCAATTTGCATGGAAATTTGTCAATTTCAAGCTACGACAGCGGAAAGCATAGGCGTCCGGGTGCGAGCTCCGATCACGACAGTTCACAGCTGCCTCACGCCGGCCTGAAATCGTGCGTATCGTCCGACTAGAGTAGAGTTAAAGCGTTCGCTTACTTCTTTGTGGAATAGCACCTCGGTGGCGTTGGTGGTTTTCCGCGATGACAGTCCGAGATCGACAACGAAAACAATTCCAGCCAATTTTTCTAGCCTAGCAAACAAAGTACCTCAATATACAACTAACAATTCTTGCCACATGGCGCTTTAGTGATTTGCTCGTTTGTGTTTCAGCGTCCATGCCATCAAAACGCCAGCTCTGCTCCTTTCCTACACCCATCAACCACACGACAATATATCTGCATAGACTCAGCACGAGTGGCCCGTGTTTCAGTGAGTCGCCTGTGCTGCGTGCGTGTCTGTGTATTAAATATGATGAAATTCGCAATGGAATTAAACGAATATCAAATTCGGCCTCTTAATTCGGACAAGCCAATATACGATCCCCGCATTTCATGCGGTGCAAAATCTCCAGCCGGTGATGCCAATCCAAATTCGAACTGAGCAAGCAGGCCGATATGCATGCCTTCGTGTTTTGCCTCTTACAAGCTGCTGATCCAAATGCCTAAGCCTAAGTGCTTGCCGGTGTTGGTGCGTGTGGTAGTGCGATGTGGTAATACGTAGAATGCAACGAAGGATGCTTTGCCTATGGCAATTAACAGCGAGATCTATTTTGTTGAGCGGACGAACATGAAGGCCAACGCAGAACGTCGCCCCTTTGCGTCTGCGACATGGCGTGAGGCTACACGTATCTGCCAGCATCGCGTTTGCGCTGCTGGTTGGTGTGATTTCGCCACTATGATCCACGAGAGCTGCTTCTGCGAAGTGACTCAGGCTGCGCCTACCCAGCTCATGGTGAAGGAGGGGCAGGAGCCGCTGAACACGGATAAAAGACATACTGGCTATATCAACATCACACTCAGTCATTGCTAGCTGCCGCCAGGCTGAATGCCTTTTCCTTGTTCGGCCATTCGCTCCATATGTTCAAGGATTAAACCGACAACGACCACTAAGCGGTAACAACAATAACGATGGGCCAAGAATCGGGAACATCTACATGATTTGGCCTGAACGAGCAGACTGGGGCGAAGCCGGTCGGTCGACCGGTGGGCGGAGGAAAGATGGGTGTGTCATCAGGCGAATGATGACGTATGCAAGTGAAAGTATACTTATTGTATTTCAAGGTCGCACACTCTCGATCGACACGAGATGCCATGAACCGACGGACGGCTGTCTCGAACAGGTGGCGGCTGCAACTACGCTAGTCACCGCCTTCTCATTGAGCAAATCTTTCTGTACCAGGGTCCAGACGAGAGACGGAAAATTTTAGAGTGAGCTAAAGTGCCACTGATGTTATAGCCGTGTCCACGGGGATTGAGAGAAATATTTGTTTCACGCAAGATGCGATTGTGTTTAAAGAGAACGAAGGACAAGGCGAAATGAAACTTAGCGACACCCATCGCTCAGTCGGCGCGAGCATGCACTTATCCATATTGTCAGTTGGCAAATTTTTGTACCTTATCTCTTATTAACTAATTATTAACTTATTAACGAATAAGTGTCGATGCATGTTATTTCTTCAGAGGCGGCGTGGTCTCTTAAATTTGCGCGACCAGTAGGAGGTGAGGGCATCTTCAAGGCCGCTGTAAGGTCATGCGCGACCGGCAGGACTTCACACGCATACATATGTGGCTTACACACGTCCACAACTCATGTGCATTTGTGTGCGAATTGGTAAATATCAAATACACGAATAGTCGCCACGTATAGTAACACACGTAAAGAAGACTTAATTTTTCTATTTAATGCATATGCTACCTTTATAGGATACTCGGCTTATATGGACCAATGAATTTATGGATCGCCTTTGCCCGATCTCCCGCCTCGTCTTGCAGCAACAAGGTATTTAGTTTGGCTAGCCATGTGGCATTGGGTATACTGCCGAGAGAAAAAGCCACGGCACCACAAACATAGAATGTCGGCTAGACCGCTCGCCCGTGCCGTACGTTCAGGCTATGCGATGCGGTGCATCCGATTAGACATTGAGTCAGCGCTATCGATATTGGAAATGTGTTGATTTATGTACGGCGCATGTTATGTGTGGTGAGACGGTGATCGAAGTAGCTTCTTAACTTGGTCAACGGCAACGGGAGAGCAAAGAAAAGTATCGCTCAAACCTAGCACATGTGTATACCGCAGCCAGACAAGGCCTCTAGACCTCACACCCGTTAGCGAATATTACTGTACAGCAGAAGTGCAGTGAGCGCTGACTCAGACGTTGGCTGTTTGATAACTACAGCGTCAGCAGGGGAAAACTACTTCCACCATAGAAACTGGTCCACTGAAGTGATCGGGCGCTCACGTAGAAAAGAAAATAAATGCTCGCACGATGACATTATTCGAAATCTGACAGAGCTTGACAAAGATCTAAGGCAAACTTGTCAAATGGTAACCGACAACTTGCTGTAGTTAATTAGGCTTTTAATAGAAAAGGCGTCCTATTTTAGCGCCAAATTAAACAATGGTTTGTTCCTATTAAGGAAGCCGAAGAAAAGAAGCCATGCAATACGTGTTCATGGCCGAACTACTTTTCAGTCAATTTAAATTCAGTTTCACTCGAACACGCTATTACCAATCAAGGAAGAACTTAAAAAAATATTTTACTAAAGATAAAACAAGCTAAGGCGTTTAGATAAATAAATCGAAGCAGGTTTTCAAGCGCCTGTGTAGATGCCGCTGAGATCATGTATCTATTATGAAAAAAAAAAAGGACATAGACTATATCGTGTTAAAATGCGTCGTCATCCCATAAAGCGTAACGTAAAGCTGAAAGCAGCTTTCTTTGCCAAAGCTAGTACAGAGCCACGACAAAAGAAAGTATGTTTTATGCTGATACACGTTAGTAAATAATGATAGGCTTCAATCCCCTAGAAGCAGTTTCGAACACGCATCGATTAGGTGTTCTGAATAATCTATATTTTGAGACGATTACGCGGCTTTTACATCGGCAAGTCTAAGGCACTATAACTATTTTTTATTAAATTTGTCGGTAGTTTGCTCGCTGGTTGTGGTACGGGCGGGGGGGGGGTGCGGTCAGCGGTGGCTACAACAATTTTCATGGACGAATCGATTAAAGAAAAAGTCATATAGACAATGTTCTGTATGTACCAGTCGCCTAGCTAGACCATGACTTACTGTTTAATTGTCAAAACACCAATTACCTTCTTAAGACATCTAAATCTAGATGTATGTACACACCGAGATAAAGGAGGTTTAACGTAGTTGCGCGGCACTTACACTTTATAAATGCATTTAATTGAGCGATGGTAAAAATGCACGCAACAGCTGCCTCTTGTGGGCCTTTAAAGGGCATCAGATAAGTGGCATTTGGAGAACTCAATAGTTTATGTAGCAGCTATTTCTCAGTATGGAGCATATTATTTTGATACAATTTTATTGCCACAACAACTTCCCTAGTATATATGTATTAGTGGACCATATTCGAATGTATTCGAAGGTTCTACCACACAGTTCGGTCAAAACAGTTTTATCTATATTATCTAACCTTGTACAATGATGGTAGCAACAAAAAGGGAAGATTAGTGCTCACATCGTGCGACAGGTCCAACGTAGCTAAGTTGTACTAAGTTAGCGCGTGTAGCGACGCTAGCTTCAAATTCCCAGCGACGGGTGCACTTCTTGATCGTTTACCGTCTGCATTTTCTTCTATGAGCTAACGAAATAGCATTAGAAAGGGTCGACGTGCTGCACGTCATGCCCACCCCATGCCATCTCCAATGTTAGTGCACGTGAACGAGAAGAATAAGCCAGTACCCATTGACCGAGACAACTCACTGGTCCGAGCTGGGGCAATAGTATGCCACTGCACGTTGCTGCTACCACAACTACTGTTACAATATACGACTTCAACAGAACTCACTCTGACATGTAGTGCTGCCCCCTAAGAAGTCATCGGTTTCGTTGCCGTTGAGCCTTCGCTACTAGTGAACGTCGCCGTATACGCGAACTGTTGGGATCGGACGTGCGTCTTCGTGAGTTAGGGGACGCGAGGCCAATTGGCAACGCTAAGGAGCGATTCGTGGGATCGGGGTGCATATTAAGGTCTGAATGGGTAAATGGTGAATGCCAAATGACACCGATGAGGATGATTAACTTAATTAGTCGCTGCCCACCGGCAACCGTAGCATCCCGAGGGGCCCATTCGGCTGTTGACTGGCTGCCACGGTTTCACCGTCGTCGTAGCTGTTATTGTCGGTGCAGAGCTACTGCAGCTGCCAACTATGCAAATGATTTATTATTAATTTCGTCTTTATTAACTCACGAGAATTCGGTCCCGTTGCCCAGTCTGTCGCTGTTCGCCTTCCTGCCACTGGGCCAACGGTTCGCTCAACTCAAAGCCGCCGTCTCGCCACCACGGACCAGTTCGGTGTTTTTTTCTTCCATAGAGGAAGCGGCCGCGGAAGCTGCTGCCAGAACGAAAAAAACTCGTTGCAAGCTTCCCATT
The DNA here is from genome assembly GCF_002532875.2 of Varroa jacobsoni. Classification (NCBI taxonomy): domain Eukaryota; kingdom Metazoa; phylum Arthropoda; class Arachnida; order Mesostigmata; family Varroidae; genus Varroa; species Varroa jacobsoni. Next base: position 18,884 of record NW_019213423.1, read on the forward strand.
TTACAATTCTAACAGCTAACCGAACGAAGTGCTCTCAATGGGACAGTTGCATCAAGATCACTATACTGGACCATCAGATTCGTAGAACAACTTTTTTCATTTGCATTGAATACAGCTTTGTATTGTAGATTGGCCCTCTGTGAAAGGGGACACATCTTTGTAAGAAAACATTAGTACATCCACTTATTGGTTCGTAAGCGAGTATATATACACATATAATTCGATTAAAAACCAACTGGAATCATGTGCAAGACATTCCGTGACCAAATACAGAAGAATCGTACACTTGCCTTACGTTGGCTTCGTTGATTGGACACCAAATTTACTCAAGGGGAACAGGCCAACATTAGTATCTCGTAGCTAACCGCGGGTATTTAATGTTACCGTGCACTGACGGTAGACGTTACTCGTAATCCCTAGGCAAGCAGGTTACGTAGAAATTCGTGCATAATTAATTGCACTGCTAGAACAGTCATCCGTTTTCTTAGATCTCTGATAGTCGGTGGATCTAAGTAAGTAGACTGTGACTACAATCTTGAATTAGAGTCGTCATTTACGGATGGCTGATATAGTAAGTTGTAATTGAGTCCTTTTTGGTACAATTGAAATATGTTATTTACTAAAATGGTTCGCTTCTAATTTCCGTTAATGCACCGTTTCAACAGAGTACAGAACTATCACACGATCTGTTGCTCTATAACTACTTTATTTGCTTTTTTTTTTCTTTACTAACAGTATTCCTCTTCTCGGGGTAAAAGCCAACTCTCCCGCCTTCTCCTTCCAAATGTCTAGCCGTCAGTCACCCACATCGATACAGGGCCACAATCTTTAAGCGGAGTGGACGCGCACGTTTCGTGCAGCTTCATGACGCGCCTCAATTGTATTGTGCTTTGGCGGAAGATTGCCCACGGCCTTTAGAAGGCAACAACTACATGTGAAAGGGAACCAGCGGTGTCGTTGCTGCCGCTTCTGCTACTGCTACCGGCAAAATCAGTAATAGCAAAGGCAACGGTCAGAGATCAGAAAGGTCGTAAAGATGGGTCTCAAGTCTTAGATGGTCGGTTGAGTCATTGTGGAGACCGCGGTTCTCCTACCCGCGCAACTAACTCGGGTTCGTCTGTTGCCTTAGGACGTGCGACCGCCCAGGGTAGTGTGCAAACTGCGAGCGAAAACGCGGGAACGAAATGCCGCAACGAAAGAAGCTGGGAGAACAAGGAAGAGAAGAAAAAAGCAAAATACGCCAAAACGAACGATGAAGAAGTAAAGAGAAATAAAAGGCAGTGAACGATAAGGATTACCATGAAACGCGCCCAGGCCCGGGGGTCTTGGAAAGAAGTTACAGAAGGGCGTACGGTGTCCTGCTGGATCCTTCTAGTGAATCGTGTATAGAGCTTGGAAAGACAGCGCAAGTACGTGAAAGGAAGCGGGATGACACGAAAGGAAGACGAGCGGCGTGAGATACGCAAAGGCACAGGAAGAGGAAAATCGAGGCAAAGAGAAATGGGGAGTTGAGAGAGGAAGGGTCATTCTAAGGAAGAGCGGAAGCAAATTGGGCTCTTTTCTAATGGTACCGTTTTGCCTCATTGTTGTCGTCGATTCGATATTCACCATCGGGTTGAGTCGAGGCCCCCAGGGAAATACACGCTGGAGAGGGAAGAAAAACACAAGAGAGACAGAGATAAAGAGAGAAAGTAATACGACCTCCTCAGATTCGAAATGAGTGAAGTTTTTCTACTGCCATATGTGTGTATGTATATATATATTTCTTTTTTTTTTCTGTGACGCTCGGCAGCTGTCTCTTTCTATGTCTGCTTTTCTCCCACATTTTTACGGTGTCACTGAGCTCACAGCTCGTGCGTGACCGGCCGGAACAAGCTGAACGTAGACAACGTAATAGCGGAACATGGCATTACATCGGTGCTCCGATAAAACGACAGAGATCCATCGAAAGACAAAGCGTATTGTTGATCTCTACTAAAATTTTTTTGTATGGCCCTCAAAAACGTTCAACTTGGGTGTTTCATAACCCCTGGCTCTCTGTGACATATTGTAGTAGTGCTTCCAGTTGATCTATACGGAACAAAAATAGAGATAGTCGTAGAAATCACCGGCAAAGCGACGTCATTAGATAAGTACTATTGTCTACATTAGAAAGTAATGATGAGTGCCCATTGGATCCCTTAAAGTTATGCCCTACAGCTTTCTGTAGCAGGGTCATGTAAGGACCCCTGTGTTCCACACAACTATTGACGAGTGCTAGTCATGGGACTATCATCAAACATCAAACAAACGCCCAGAAGTTGAAAAAAATCTAATGAGATAACGTTTCCTTTGAATCTTCGCCAGTGGAAAATGTCATATTATTAAATGCGTATATAAATATCATTTATTAGCTTAAAAATGGTGTACATACGTCCATTATATGCATATAACATTGTCGTGCTTTTTCAACATGCATTCTGTGCACACATCCGCGCTGGCGGCCTTGCACAAGTGTCGCGTGGACTTGATGACTGCTAGGTAGCGTCTTTTAACTGCCTGAGTCACCACCACTTATATTATAACTGATGCCCATAGATAAACGGTGGCTTATCTAGAACACATGAACGGCTCTAATAGCTACGTAATTTCGTAGAAGAACAAAGGAAAATATGCTGAATATAAAGTTGCTGACAGTCGATGATTAATCGATGCCCAGAATATTTATAGAAGAAGCAAGCTTGATTCCATGGACGCCTCACAAGGTCAAAGATAAAAGCAATGTATTACTGTGCAGGACTTGTTTAAGCTATAAGGGGGAAGCGGACCACTCAAATAAAGAAAAGGTATAAGTCGAAAAACGATTCGTACATTTACGGTTTTCTTTGTAATCACTCAGTTTATATTTAAGTTTATTATGCCTCAAATTAAGTAAAGTAAGGCACAGCATTGTCAACTTAGCTCCAGCTGCACACATCTTGTGCGTGCAGGGAAAAACTATGTAAACCGAAAAATTCGAAATTTTTGGGGGCGGGACGGCTAAGTACCTAATGTTACCTTTAAGTTTTAGCGCCAAGTTTTTTATCGGAAGTACACTCAATGCATACTCAAGGGCAGGCCTCTTGGATAATTTCCGCAAACTATCTTTGCAGTAGGTAGGTATTTGTCGACCATAACTGGAGTGTGTGCTTAGGGCTAATGTCGTTTATGGCGTGTACCCTCTTCAGGGACCTTTTAACATCAAACAATTTCTGCGTTTAACCTTACCGAAAATAAAAGCAATGAGCTAAGCAATGACAATTTAGTCATCAATTTGACTAATTATAAAACAATTTTAGGTTTTTATTGACTCTGAAGCGAATCGATATTACGATATCGTATCATATCTGCCCTATAGTAATGTTATTATAACTACACTTCATGTGAGGGGCACCATATGCATACGCCATTAGTAACCTAAGCTGACTCTGTTAACGTCCAGATGGTCGCTTAGAGAAACGTAGTTGAAGTTCTACATCAATTTCATTTTTTAACTTCAAACATAATATAGCTCTTTCAGTCGTCTGCGAGTATATGCCCGCAGCGATTAATCAACGGTTACTGATAGCCTCCAGTTAATTTAGAGGTTCACGAACTCGATTCCATACCACAATGAAATAAACACAGGACCTGCTTTAAACATGCCGGTATAGTCTCGAAAGCATTATAATAGACGGACAAAGCCGTCAACGGATGGAATGATCATTGTCCTTTTGTGAAAGTTTGATCAGGGCTGAGACAAGCAGTGATCCTGCAGTAACCGCTATTGGAAACAGCGGAACACATCTAGAAGCAGTCAAAAATGTGTCCGAAAGACTCCATCGATGTCGAACAAGATGGTAAGTGACGAGACGGAACAAGCGCATGATAATGGATCCTGCACTTCTGCGGCTCGATGTCGCCTATTTGTTTTTCTTTTGTACATCGCAACTCTTCCAATGTATGAAAAAGAGCTCAACCTGAGGAACTTTTCTGGGACGAGCCAGGAACGTATCTTATCGTTGTGGGGCAAAAACGACCGAGAATAAGTGAAACGGACTCGTTGTATCTGGCGTAAGCTTTTGCTACCATTAGATATAAGTACCATCGTAGTTATGTCGCTCTTAGTGAGCCTTCTACTTTGACAGGTTCTTAAAGGACATGTCAGGGTAAGAGGTTCAATAAGAGCGCTATAACTAGCGTCGTAGTTACATCGCTTTTATTGAGCTTCCTATTTTGACATGTCCCTAAAGGACCTATCAGGGTAAGGGGTAGGCCGACCGTAGAAGGTAGTTCGTTTTAAAATAAAATGTTATAGACTACACTCAATCGGCTTTGTGTTAATGCGCAAATTAAGTGGATCGTTGCCCATATCGGCATTTTAGAAGTGAACACGGGTACAAAATTGGTTATTGACGGATTATACAATGTGATGCAGGCGTTGTTGATAATTGAACTAAGACAAAAGAGCGTAAGTATAAAAGCAATTAATAGGTCAGAAAAAACATTGAAAACAGATATGGCGACCAAATGATGTATGATGCTGTATGAGCTGTTCGTTAAAAATTCAGAGCATCATAATGCCGTTTTCTGAACCGCGGTCGATCAACATTATTATATATTGAAATTTGGCGGGTACTAATTGATACGTCAGGGTTCGACAAAACCACGTCTCCCGGTCAACCGTCTTTGTTCAAGCCTTGGCCAAGTTGAATACAATAAGTCACACCAAGAGTACAATATCGACGTTAATCACGCCCTTTGAACATAGCCGAATGTTGATGATGTTGCCTTTTAGAGATCAATGTTGGCTTGCCATTCGGTCGAAGTTTATAAATTTAGTCTTATACGGCGATGGCCACCAATTGAAGTCCATTTATCAGTACGTTCATCCGGAAGCTATCTCTGACTATGTTGACCACGCTCTGAACATACTGGCATTTCGCTGTGGTTCCATAAATGAATAATCACGAACCAAATATATAACCTATATTCCATCTCCTTGGCACTTTCCAGAACACGTCTCTGTCCCGTCTTCGCCCGCCTCACAACTCCGCATGTTTCTGCTCTTCGTCAAATATCAACGGGTGACGCAATTCCGCTACGTATAACACCGGATGTAGCGGAAGCGGATGTTGTGCGCCTATGGGGGATCGATTTGATAGTCGGAAACATCGAAATCGACTGATTAAAAAATGGCTGAGCGGGCGACTGAACCGAATCCCTCGGGCGCTAAGCGTGGGGGTTAGCCGGGTTTATTGAGAAGGCACCCGAGACCGAGCAACATTATTATACGTCGAGATCTGTCCGGTATTGACCGAGCACCAAAGGTTCGACAGAGTCACGTCTTCTACAGGCCATTAGTTTGTGAAGACAAAAACGGCCTCCAGTGACGATGTGGATGCCAATAGAACGATATCTATAAAGAGAACTCCTCTCTAATGTGTAGGGAGGTTCTGCTCACACTTTAAACATCAAAAACAGCCTGTGTAGCAGGGTTTGTAAATATTTGCGACTACATTACTAGTTTCTATAAGTTGGCTATCAGTGAGATTCCGAACGCACATAACAATCGTTCTCGCTACTACTTTTTTTTTTTGTCAAATTATTGTACACGTTCGGCGTGGGGAATATTAGAAGTTAACCCCTTTTTGATTTGTTCATGTGTTATTAAAGCTATACGGGTATATTGTGATCAACCTTTTGGAACTTAGACATACTTCAACTAATGGGCTGATGCATTTTATAATGCTAAACGAAATGAAAGACATAGTACTTTGTCGGCCTTGGCTGGATCGAATGCTATCATTAAAGCCGAGGTCGGTAATTATTTTCAGAGAATAGTGATCTTCCATTAAACGAAGTGATTTATCGTGAAGTGCTCAATTACGTCTGAAATTAGTTGCAGGATAGAGCAAGTAAAAGAATAAGGTAAAGGCGATCAAAAATGGTCAAGTCAAAATTTAGAAAAATCTTTCTAAAACATTCGAGATTAGATATAAAGAAGAAGGTATTAAGTAGTTACTTGAGAAATTAATAGTCTAACAATTAGAGATTTGTTGTTGTTTTTTTTTTCAATAAAGTGCATTTGTCGACTGCGCATATACCTACCAATTTGGCAGGATCCATCCGGGATATTATTTAATATATCTATGACGCTTATATTATACTACTACGGACTTTCATGAGACCCATTGTCTGTGATTCGTTCGCCGCCCAGTGATTGCGGAGTTCTGGCCCAATGTCATATACCGTTGAGGGACATCGAGGGAGCTGCAGGAACCTCCTGTGTATGATGGCACATGATATCGGTCGAGAGAAGCAACCGAAGACAAGAACGTGGCTGCCAGCTTTACCGCGGCGGCCACTTCCGGTTATCCGAACGACATCTATTCAGCGATTATTGTAGGAAAGCAGAACACAATAAAAGTTATAATGCTGCAATACTAAAGGTCGCCGATAGTAGTCCAATAAGAATGAGCTGAATAGAAAGTCAATCACTCGAACATAGATCGAATAAGACCCACATGATCCAAGCCTAATTGATCCCTAACCTAAGATCGCGACTTCCCTAGCTGTCATATCCTAGACCCGAAGTCGATAGCTAAAATTACGGGGATTGCCATTATTGCCCAAGGAAGCGTAGGTATTAATAGCAAATAAACATCGTTCGCATTAAGGTGGAATATGTCCATATTCAATGTGCGTGCAGTGTTACCTACGGTTTCAATAATACTTCAATATATGGTTTCAAGCTGTCTTGTAATTAGTTTATTTACGAAGGTCTCAATAGGTTTACTACCAGGCCTATGAATTGTCGCAATACAACGACGAAAAAATGAGACTGAGAGAAATTGTTTGTCATCATATATTACACAGTCGAATTGTATTACGCACAGTGTTGTACAAACAACACGGAGTGTTGTTTGTAAAAATTCCTAATGTACATGTTGACGAATGCATATGAACCGCCCTAGGCGCGGATGACCCTGATTCTATGGTCATTCTTGCCAAAAACGCGAAAATTATAGGTAACTTTTCCCCGGATCAGTCTCAACTCCCTCATAAAAATCAAATTCACGAATTTATTATTGCCAGTTGATCGTGTCAGGATACGAAGCCTCACGGAAATCTCTGTTTAGTCGTTGAGCGAATAGCAGTTGTACGCTTGAGCTATCGTTATTCCCTGACGGTATTGTTGCCAGACACGAGGGATTACGGGCAAGGTAACGAAATATGGAGGTCGTCGCGGAGCAGAAAACAGAACAAAAAGGAAGTCTTCTCGCTACAGCTGGGCTTGGCAGGTCACAAATCCTTTGTCAAAAAGTGGGTTTGCCTATGTCCAATGCGTCGAAGTGTTCAACACGTTTGTATGATATGTGTAGGTACATCGAAGCCTTGACAGGGCGGCCATTACGGTCGGAATAGGAAATGGACGTTACGAAATAATCAATATATATATATATATATATATATATATATATATATATATGTATATATATACGGAAAGGATAGAGAGAATGAAAATCATTTCGAGTAAAACATCAAATGGCGTGAACAATTCATCATATTCTAGTCGGTAAAGGGATAGTTTTACAATGGTAATAGTTAAGGTCTATAACTAGGTTTGCTACATTCTGAGGTTTGCAAAGCAAGCGTTTGATATGCTTACCTAGATTCACACTTAGATGCCCTAAACAGTCAAACCGAATTGTTTTAAATTAAACTAGACTAAAATAGATGGTAACTAGGCTAACTAATATCAATTTCCATACATTTAATCAACGTTTTTTAATAGTTAAGCATATTTAAGTCGAACTTTACAGTAAACCATTTATCATGGATTGTTTTTGTAAAAAAAATATGCCCCGTGAAAGTCTATTGAGAGTGTATTGTATACATATTCACAAGTGATTGCTAATCATCTTACAGGTTCCAGACAAAAATGATTTTGCCTCCACGTGCGGCACAGTTCAATGTATTATTTCATATATATATATATATATATATATATATATATATATATAATTATGTTTATTACAGATCTTCTCAATGTATATTGATAACTTATGTACATTTAACTTATCTCAAGTTACGCGTATGCAGGTGAATTATTATGAAGAGTGTGTATGTGATGCTACAATAGGTTTGCATAGGTTCCTCAAAAGTCCAATTATGTCTAACGCCTCCTGACAAAGGCTAGCGTACGATCACGATGTGGCATCTAGCTAGTTGCAATAAAGTGATATATTCTGCAATTGTTTTCGTAGATAGCGCAGGAGATACGAGCCATTTGCTGGTTCGCGTCCGACTGGTGAACAGGGCGATGTACGATTAAGTCTGTCGAACGAATCACCGTCAGCAACAATGGACCCAATTGGGCAACAGTGGGTGACAAAGTGGCTTCGTAATAAATATATCAGGACAATGAACGTAGTACAATTTTCTTATCGCTCCCGTGTTTATTATCGATGAGTATCATATTTATATGCTCACAATAATTACTATGCCCCCAAACATGACTAATCAACGAAGGCCCGAATCGAAGCAAAAAGGTACGCAGTTGAAGAATATAGGTAGCTACATTATTCCATCCCATGTTCATCTCCCCCCTCCCGCTCCATGATACACTCTATAATGCGGGGTAGTCTGTGTCGTGAAGAACGGTCCGATCTGGACATTATCGCCGAGGCGATTGTGTTCCATTGATGAGTTCCGCATTTAATATTTAGGGTATATACAAGATGCTTCCGTAGATATCATTAAACACTATTGGCAATGTCTGGCAGATCAAAGGACTAATCAATTTACTCATAAACTCCAGTTTAGTTGGACCCCTAACGTATCCAAAAGAGAAAAACAACAAAAGATTCTGTTATGTCGGATACAACATCGACCTACTCAAATCTCGCCAAAGTTAAGGAGGAGTATACTTTAAAGTAAGATGCGATTTAATTTCGAATCAGACCAATAAGATGTACGTGGAGGATAAGAAGATTTTGTCTGGATTGGAAATGAATAATAAAAGATTATTTTGCCTTTATAAATATCTTTCACATAATATAAAAAAAGGCACCAAAATAGAAACACTTCACTGTTCGCTTCTCAGAATATTGCGGACTTGCTCGGGTCAACTTGAAGATATCTTTATTAAAACAAGACAGCTTCTATAATACACTAACTTGAATACTAGTTAAGTTATCCTTTAACTTGCCTGCAGCTCAAGCACGTTAGCCTAAAGGCTTAACACAAGGTACTTTTCGTCAAACCGCAAATGAGGACGTCGCTATCTGACTCTTGTCTAAGCAGTAAGCGCTGATTAGCAGCCGATCGTTCGCTCGTAAATGTTGCCTATGGTGATTTAACGGTAATTCTTTTATGCCGTTTCAGAGAATGCGGCTCAAACCTTAAACATACAGCGCGTTGTTATTCAATAGCCCGAACCTGGAACCGAAAGAAGGCTTTCTCCGAGCCGTTCGATACTGCTCGATCCTTTTGGGATCGTTGAAAACAGTTATGTTTTGATAAGACCATAGCTATAATAAGATGCCGCAATCAGGCAATTATCAAGGCCCAGCTTATAAGAGAGGGCAGAACACAATTAGTCCGTGCTTCGTACTCTGCATTCAGAACTGGTAGATCTGAAACTTTGAATAATTCAAGCAGCTGACGACTGGATCGCATTTTCTTAGCGGCAGCAGGTGGATACGTGTGAACGTGTGCTCGATTGTCTGCCAGTAAAAAAAAATTTCTATTTATTCTAAGAACATATTGTGAATAGAAAAACGTAGTTAGCGGAATTCTTAGATAAGATGCAGGAACTGTTTTGATGCTGATAGGAGCGCAGGATAGGTTCATCTGCGAAAATCAATATGTTGCAGTGGTGGATTTATATTCTTAATAAGGAGAATACGTTATTTGTATATTGGGCAAATCGTATTATTCGGGTGAACTGTGTTAATGGATATCTAAGTGTATAGCAGGCGATACAGTCTTGTATACGGCACATTAGCTGAGGTGCCTACAGCTACTTCACGATCTAATTGCAATCATGTCAAATAATAAGGAAATATATACCTATTGGGTAAAATAACACACAATTACCTCTCTTTCTACCTCTTACCTTTAAAGGTTTGTTTAAATTGAGAAGAAGGAGGCATGTAGTATGGTGCCGACAGATAAGTCATAATATATATTCTCTCATTTAACGTTTTACAAAAAAAAAGCGGTTTCAAAATATAGGGTTACTGTTTTGCTTAGGTAATCGCGTTTCGTATGCACATATGGTTTAAATGGCCGCAACAGTTAGCTCAGGAATTAGCTGGATAAAATCAATATTAAGTTATCATGCTCAGTATATTCCACAGAGGTTGGTCTAGACAGACGAGCAGTGTTTTTCATTTGGCTACAACAAGTTCTTCTTTATTAAAGTAGCCCTATTTTGTACTACTAAATCGAGTGCTTGAAATCATGTGACGTCCGCTTACGCTATCTGGGGCAGTCAGCATTGCGAAGTTACCTCGCTCCGCTAGACGATGCCTCTAAGACATCGTAGTTTTTCGGTTATTTTATCATGTGGGACGATTATGCGTAGCTAAGCAACAATTGCTGATCTATAATATGCTAGTTTTAAGCGCTGATTTTATCTGTGTGGATCGTACAATATTCGGCTTGGATCGCTATTTATGCCAATGCTAAGGTATTACCATATCGTGGCTAGCGCTGGTCCACCATATTTTACATCACTACTATGTCGAAAAGTTTTTAAAAGCAACTGTCGATATATCAATCGATTGAAGCGTTCGATCGAAGAGCGTCTTCGAAGTATAGCCCCCGCCCCCCGCCGGACCCATCTTACGTTTCTGGCGCTGCCTTCGCTGCAACCAACCCTAGACAGCCGACGGACAATTTTACAACTCAAATTCGCTCGAAGCCTTTTCTCTTTCTGAATTTTTTTCTGTTCCAGTTGGCGAACGTGGACGCGCACAACCGAATTTACGTGTACACGTACACACACAAGCCCAGAGCGCACTGTATCTCGACCGACGTCCAAATCCGTCACAGACACCGACCACTCCTGCGTAACTCTCTTATCAGCAAAGCGTCAGCGACGTTGCTGTTGTTGTTATTACGTTATAGTGACTGCCCGCTGTCGTCCTTCTGTGAACCGCAGCTATCGTTCGAAGTCGAAGGGTTGCGTCTCTGGGCATCTCCACGTACTTGCATTTAGTCACATGGCTGCTGTGTCACCAGACGCTTCGCAATTGTCACTAGTTGTAGGGATGGCCGTAAAACTTCACTCGTTCACAGTTCGCGCTATGGAATCCCTGCACGCCGACGACAACAACGGCAGTAGCGACATAAACAACAACTTTTGGCTTGGCTCACTCTTTATTTCTTTTTGGTTAACTTTCTTTCTTTTTTTCTAGACTTGCTTCTACTAGTGTCAAAACTTCAGGCAGCTAGCTATACGTCGTTTTTGCTATATTCACCTGAGGTGCTCTCTAATGTGTCTGCTGTTTATAAACAAATAAATACACATATGAAGTATTTTTAGGCAATAAAAACTACCTGCTGCTCATCGCGTTCATAGGACGCTCCAGTGGACTTGCAGGCGGCAATGCAGTAGAATTGATAATCTAGCGCGCCGTCCGCGTTACAGTCTGAAGCGCTTCCAGAACCGCTGTAGTCAACGTTTGCTGAGATTATGGTGTTTTTTTCCGTCTCGAGTCGATAGAGGGTTGAAGATAAAACTTTGATACACGTATGAAGTCTACTAGGATAGCGCGCAATGTCCTTTCGTATGTCGATGCTAACGCGAAACTACACTACCGCGGCTGGAATAGGGTGTAGGCCTATTTGTTCGCTTTCATCAAACCGGCAGCGTGTACGTAGTCCGGTTGCACTATCGTAAGATACCAGCTAAATACATGCGCAACGTTCTATCAGAATTTCCTAACAAAGATCAGCAGTAATAGCAACAATATCCGATATGCGATTCATCAGATTATCCGTGTTAGCAGGTTGTATACAGATTTCCTCATCAAAAAACAGAATTTCTACATAGAAATACGGTTACCTGCTGTTAAAATGACGGATTCGTTAAATTCGCGACAGACATAAAAGTAAGTCAACCTTTTTACCAGAATACCGCAATAGATAGTCGGGATCTGGAATCCCGATCGGGCTGGCAGATTTGATTGTTGAGGTTTTCAGTGCTTCCGAAAAAATACAGATCGGATGCTACAAGATGCATTCAAGCCAAAGGCGAAAACAGATCGAAACGTTGGCATTGCAATCACGTTAATTCATTTTGGTATGGGCCTCCAATCGTTGATCAGCTGCCATTTAGGTTTAGCGACGGGATTACAAAATCGAACAAACATTTAGTTGAATAGCAGAAAGGCGTAGCTTTATATTCATATATTTTTTTAATTTATGAGGATCAAATACTTAAGCCAGTGTTAAGCATTCGCAGGTCTAGTGTCCCTTTTCGTAACACCATCTGACTTCGATTAGGTCAACGCGGATAGGGTTCTTAGCCTTGAATGGAAGAAACGGTATCGAAAAGCTGGATGCCTACCCAGTAATCTGCAGTTTGACTAAGCCTTTCAAGGTGCAAGCGGGTTTGAGGAATGATACAGCGCATTGTGCCTGCACTAATCAGCACTAGGTAACAGTGTATTTCAGTTCATTCGTCAAAAAGGGATCTTCAGTACCTTTACAAGCTTTTTTTTTTTATTTGGTCACTGTTGTTGCTGGCATTATTCCGTATGGACTAACTTAGCATAGCATATTATATATCTTGGCAAGTTTCGCTATTTTTACGTATTGTTGTTGTTGACGGAGTGTGGTCCTGTCGAGCCAAAGGCTTACGAGCCCGGACAGCCAAAATGGCTTAGGAGTTCGTGTCCGGCCTTGGGCTGTACTTGGCCTACCATATCGTTTGTTGTTTGGCTTGCTACCGTGCCTCATGTCGCTTGTCTGCGAAGGACAATAGTGGTGCCCTGAAAATAAAGCCGCCAGCCTCCCAACCTACGGGTCTCCTAGTTGTGACTTGGTCTCTAGCTGTTTGTCGAGACAAGAAACTTTTAAGTCCTGCAACAAGCCAGTCACAGAATCGACCTCCTGCTCCCATCCCTGATACTGCCTGACGACTTACTGTAAACGATATATCAAAATGAGTTCCTTCCTCGATGGTTCATTGGAAGTCGCTTTAAAACTGTTTACTAGCCATGTCGAATCAGCGCACATAGCTGTCTGTCTATCTGTGAGTATATATTTGTTGTACCATTGTTTAAATCGATTACATTTCATGTTATCCTATCCTAGCACAGTTAGGGTGCCGATGCCAATATTTCCAGAGGATCTACATCGAGTCGACGGGAACAACTGAAAATGCCCCCTTCCCCTCGCCCACAAACTAACTTTAATTATGAGCGTCACGGCCGCTATGTATTAGCGGCTAATTGCTAAATCGTTTGTTTCTTGTTTTCCCACAATGGACATCAGGTATATAGCAGTAGAACAATTAAATCTGTCAAAAAGAATAGCTTCATAGGCAAACACTGATATGTACACAAAAAACGCTTTCGGTTAATTGTTATTTTGAATACGTGTTAAACAATTGTGTGCGTTCAATATCTGCAGTTCAGCGAGGTTTTTAGGTCATATTTAATGAAAAACAACACAGCAATAAAATGTAGTCGATCATTTAGGGACACAATTGTATCAGTTACTTTCCCTGATAGGAGGCATTCCCAAATTTATAAGCTCTTGATCAAGACGTTTATTGAAACAGAAGAGACTCGGTCTCTAGACATATTATTCATCCCGTAAAACTCTCAGGAGTTCTCGGCAGCCAGAAGTGCCTCGCGCTTTGTTAGACATCGCTATTTTCTGTTAATTGATCAACAGGAGCCAACGGCTGTAACAGCATATGAAAACAAATGTAAAAATAACGAGAAAATATCGTCAAAGGTACAAACTATTGTATATATATATATATATATTGTTGCTCTTTCAACTTTGCTTTAGGTCCTTCTTTTAGGATCCACTTAGTGTTTCTTTGTCGAGCCTATATAATAGTTGTTGAACGTAATACCGGTGATTTTTCTTTTTTCTAATTCTTTTAACTCAAACACCTGTGTGCGGATGTTTCGTAATCGAATCTGTGTTTAACTGAGCAAATTTGCGGAGCATTTAGGTTGTAGCCCTAAGTTGGCCAGTGCAACTTTGTGTTTCAACAGGTTCGCTTTTATTTTTTCTGCCATTAGATATATTGCTACACTGAACGGTCTCGATACAGGCACTCAGGCAGACAGCTTATAGACATTTATTTGTACAGATGCATAAAAATATTTGTTTTGTCGCCTTGCCTCTATTTATGATCCGAAACGTCAGTCAGTCAGTCAGTCAGTCAGTCAGAAGCTAATTACCGTAACAACCGAAACTTTTTTGTTATTGATGGTTTGCTGTCTTCAGGTGAAATAGTGGAGCCTACTCTGCGACTTCTGCCTCGAGTATCATAAATTGGAACTAGTTACTAAATCGGTAAATTGGAGTAAAAGCACAATACGAGCAAATGCAGATAATATCAGGAAGATCGAATCGACTAACTGTGATCATTCCCTACCGTTAACGCTATTTATCGTCAGAGGCTCAGAACAGATCTTTAGAGGGTTGTTGAAACAGAAAATAGTATCAATAGCTAAGGGATGACAACGCATGAACAAGAAAAAAAAAGAAGAGAAATCACTAACAGCTGTCAGACGTAATTAATAACGGTGGGAAGGTAACTTAAACTATTGGCCCATAAATATAATCTATTACATCGAACAAACGGAAAGTTGAACCAATTCAAAGCTGTATTTTGGGTACTCATGACGGCGTGGCAGGAGGCGACCCCGCTTCGGCTCCGACAGAAGCAAAACAACATTAGAAATTCGAATAAAGACGCACCCTGTACATCATGACCGAAAGGTTTATGCTCTGATGTAAGTCTTGTAACTTTTCTAGATCTATTCTCTGCAGCCACATGATCACACCTAAAACAATTAGAGATAATGAGCTACAATTTCTGCCTCTACAACTACGCAGGGCTGAGTGGTGTATTTGAAAATTCGTTCGTTTCTATGACTTTTGTATATAGCACAACTGTCATCTTTGTACGAAGGTGGCGCAGCAATCGGGCTACCTCAACCGAACATTTTTAAGAAACAACTAAATTGGATGCTGACATTAAAACGATTAATCTCAATTATTTAATGTATACAATGCGGTTAGCCGTTACCTATTCGTTTGTATAATAGCATTATATAAATCTGCCAGAAGCATCCGTCCGCTTAAGGCAAAACACAGATCCGATTATTATTATTACCGCTTTACTACTTTTGTCGAGTGCGATACTTCGCATCATACTTGATTAGCCCCGTACGCGCCCCTTACCTCGCGACCATTGCCTTCTTCAAGTCGACTTCTACAGTTAATCCAATCTCCTCAACAGGTAGCGTCTTTTATAGTATTCCAGCTATTCGACTCGAGCCGACAAGTTACAGCTGCTTGACTTTCTTCTTTCTGTACAAAATACGTTGCTTACAAGTCGAAACTGAATACTTTCTAAGGACGACGGCGGTTTCCTGCAAAATGTGAGAAGAAGAAGAAGAAGAAGAAAAAAAAAAAAAGCCAAAAATGTCTGCTTCGCGATATGCCTACTGGATTCCACAGAACCAAGAGCCATTCATTTATATTAACGCTAATAGAATCCCGCAACAATATTTGAATTCATGTCTATAGGAACCGATATGGAGATCAGTCAAGGCGGTTCTGACAGTAGGGTTATTGAAACGATCTTCACAACCACGCTGCTCCGAGAAGGACACGTTTCAATGTCCGCTAACGTTGCCAACGATCAGCTATCTGATTAAATTAGTCCTTTGTGGTAACGGCGGTAGAAGCAGAAATTGTTGCAGTGACAAAGCGCCGAATATCAACGATATCTCGATATATTACTTTGAAGAAGACCGTCACGAAATGGAAAAATGTGTATTTTAATACACACACACACACACACACGTCGAAGAAGTTTGTCTTATCCGGGTTATTATGAGGGGTCCAATACACAGAATACATTCAATAACAGAATGTTGTGGAAAACTTAATAAGGATAATAGGTCTCACGAATTCGATAAAGCGCCATAGCCTTGGGAAAAGGTAGACCAGGGGCCAAGTCGACCGTACATGTTACTGGCGTCATTCAGCGATTAAACTCTGTGATAACTGATAAAATACCAAAAGTGCTCTACTTCCTGCCAGCCCGCCTTGTTGCCAAAGAGACTAATGCTTGTAAAGCACAAGGCAATGGAGCCGTGTGTGAGAACTTCCGAAAATATCGCGCAAACATCGCTATAAGGACCTTGTACTACCTAATATTATTTTTCTCCACTTCAGTGAGACCTGGCAAATTTTTGAAATCAGTAGCTTCCTTTCTAGGTTACCTTCCGCTGTATAGAAAACGTTCAACAAGTCTGTCCAGAAAACCATATGAACTCAAAGGTCCATGGCATAACGGTTTTCTACACACATATCATATCATTGGCCAAAAATCACGTTGGCACTCCCTTACATTTTTACTCCTTTTTTAAAGTCGTATCACATTAAAAATTTATTTAACGGAATCCCCTGGGGGAGTTCACCATTCATTATACATATCATGACAAATCTATATAATTAATAATCATTTAAATCAGCCGTGAACCCTCCTACTAGTCTCTGGCAAAGTGGTGGCTGCACAACTTAATTTCAAACTAGATACGTCAAAATGACTCTTTAGTTGACTAAAATGAATACTTTACGTTAGATTCAGTTGTAACCGTTCGAGTATAAATCACATTCAGAACCTACTCAATGGCTGGGGAAACTCGGACCGCTTTAAATTACGCACGAGAGTTGCACTTATAGACGAAGTGTAAAGTCGTGAAAGCAAGATAAAACGTGCTGTTTCCATCGATTATTATATCTATTTGATGTATTCAAAGGAGTATGAGCACCTTTCGGCGAGTATGTTTTTGCCGACGCCATAAGAGCGTTACCCATTATCTCGTTTTTTTGGTTTAGTTTAGAAGTTCCTTCAGGCGCTATGCCGCCTACGATAACATTTTAAATACCTATTTCACCTGCACTGTCGGTGTTCCCTCCGCCCCATTTCGTTTCGATCCTTAACGTCCGGCAGCGGCATTAGGCGGCTGGCTCCGAGCACGAAACAAAACGTGGCTTCGCCCGGATTCGAACCTAAACCGCCACGTGTCTTTAACATTAGCATGCGAATACGTTACCCTTTGAGCTATCACGGATACGTCACGTCAGAAATTGCACCAAACTGGTGCACCTAAAAGAAGAAACGTTCCCACAGGGTAAATTAATTACCAGTAAATTTAGCTAGCGAAACCTTAGCTGCGCATTGTGTCCACACTACGAAATCGCATACGAATCCGCTCAATTCGTTCGCGTTGTAGCGAAAAGTGTGTTTTTTTGCCCCTTAGATGGATACCATCTTAAATGAAATATTGATGTTATTGCTACTATGGTTACTGGCACAAGCGATTCACAAGCGACTTTCTATTTTATTAGCTCTGCTACTGCTAGTCAGTCCGCTCTGGGCATGATTTTGTTACTCCTGTTGTTGGTCGCTCAATTCCATCATCGTATGCTCAGCAGTCCAGAAGCTTTGGGAGTTCAGCCGTGAAAAGCAATTTCCCGACGGGAGAAATACGTCACAGAAAGAAACAATTTAGCCAGAAGTTTCAACGTGTAACAGCTTCAATTTTATTCGGATCCTCTTACAGACGACTCTCGTATTTTAGACATTGTTCAGCCAATCTATCCTAGGCGAGTGATCGCTTTATATAAGAACACAAATTCTGGGCTTAACTGTCGCTTCTTTGCTTGTTTCCCCTTCGGTTTGCTATTATTATTCTTGTTGTCATTGCACGTAGCTATTACCTGTTTAGGACTACGCTCGTAGCTTGGTCTCGGTTCTAAAACGAGGCTCTGGCCAGAGAAGATGCCTGCTGGACCTGCCGTAGATAGATCAGCTGAAAGATGAGCTCCCGGCCTCGACTGTTATGTTCGAGCAATAGCATCACATGGGAGCAGAGAAGTTTTACAACATGACCACTTGAATGCGGTATACAACTACTATTACGGCAACAGCGACGACGGCGACAAAGGCCGGCAGAGCCTTCATCTTATTATCTACTTTTTCGAACTCATAGGATACGCGGGCCGCACGTCTCACTGCGCCATGATGCACCCTAGCCGTTCGCAGAAGATGCTATGCTATATGATGACCGCCAACAACCACTTAGCGATGAGTCTAAGGGGTTTCTTCTTGGTGCATTTAATATTGAGTGGACTGTGTTGTCAGGGCACATTGGAACTTCTCACAATAGGGGCTTTTCGTTTTGGAAACCAACAACAGTTCGCCGCGATAGGGGCGGAAAACAGGCAGATTCATCTTAAAGAGACCATCAACAGCAAATAATTGCTACCAGTATTATAAATAATATAACTATTACTAATAGGAGACAGAGGAGACGGAATAATGCTTTTCAAGTTAATGGAAGAGCGAAAGGAAATGCTTCGGCATGCAGATTTCGCTTACTTGCATATACCCGAAGTAAATGTACTTATTAACACTGTTTGTTCGGCAAGTAACATGTATTTTTGGAATATGTTATTACAGGTGGAAAAAATTACACATGGTTAGAAAAACTGAGACATAAATATTGTATATTCATATTACGCACATTCTCTTTCTATAGTTGAAGTTACTGTGGCATGGACACTACCTAAGAGGATTTAAGTTTTTCTAATTGCTCTAATATAGCCACCGAATGGTCAAAACGTCAAATAGTTCGTTGGGGCTGTACATAACATTAGTCCTTAAAACGTGTGCAGCGGAAGTCCAAGTGGAAAAAAGTGGTCTTGCGCTTAATGACTGAACTGTTTTGCCCCTTTTATGTTATTTTCACGGATAGCATAGAGTGGACAAGTTGAGGAGAAGATGCTTCAAAACGAAGCGTCTAATGGCTAATTTTTTTCCGACTGTAATATGGTAAGCAGAGGCATCATTTCCGTACCATAAAGTGTTATTATTTTCTATCAATTTATTTTCAGAACTAGTTGCTAAGCGTCTCAGCTGCCCTCAACAATGACCTGTCGCTGCTACCAAAGATTATTCGATGCCCAACGTAACACACCAATACATATCTGTCTACTGTTCTTATTTAGCTTTTACGCTTTCCACTCTACCTATTTATTTATGTTTTACTTTTAGCTATCTACCTACGTTTTTCGGAGTATTTTGCATATTTGAACGTGGAGTAGTGACGTTATTTATATAGATGTTGCCCCAGGTGTTCCGCTGTAACATAGTTTGTATTATCAACTATAACTTGAAAACTAGCATCTAGGCATAAGTTTGATTATGAAATGAAGAAAGATTATGTCGTTTCAACATAAAAAAATCTAGAGAACAACTATAAAATATTTTTCCTATGAGTGCAGCTTACTTATGAAATGAAGTATACTTCATAATCATTTTAACAACTTCAATTTTAACGCTGCACTTCCGTATTTCGCAGAGATAGAAACTAATGGCTGCAATTACGTAACCTACCAAGTTCGATACGTTCGAATAATCAGTACAAGTTTAAAATCAGAGGGCAGAATCGGAGGGTTCACTGGATCTATGCAACTGAATACGTGATATTGACAGCATTGCTATATAAAGTTATTTTTATATTCATCAATAATATAGTACGACCCATCTTAAGTTATTATATAATACAATACAGAGCTAAGAATAATGCATCTGTAAAATGATAGATTGTTGAGCTCACGTTGGACCGTATATGATATGCAGAACAGAATACCTTTTACATCCTGAATGCAGGCTAATTTTTTTTGTTCTACTTCAGGATTTCATCCATGTTCTGCCAGTATGTTACTATTACACATTTACAATACTGTGTGATTATGCCCTGTTTACGTTCGTAACCTTCATTATTAAGGGTGGCAATAATAAAGTAACGATGCCACTAGGAATTGGGCTCCTGTCCGGAATGAGTCCAGACAAGGTAAAATAACATGAATTACAATACGATAATCCTCTAACTCATTCGCTCAACTTTTAGCCAAAAACTTAATTCAGTTATCCTATAAACACGCGACTGCGGAATCCACGAAGAGCTAGAAATATATTTGGGCCCATATTATGATTGTCACCAACAACTGTTAGCTAAACGCCCATCCATTTGACCTTCCATTAGAAAAGAGACGCCCAGCGAGTTATTTTATAGAAATAACTTCAACGAACCCGGGCCACCGCATCGCTATTAATAACGTTGTATATGTCGCACTACTCGATGAGAAGACTAAATAATCTAAGATCGAAATAATTTGAAAAATATCCCGCGTAATAGACGCCATGTTTTTATCGCTTGGTGTCGTCGTACAATTTTCTAGCTGCTAGCGTATATAGGAACTTGAAGGAATACTAAAGACGTTCATTTTGGTGCTATTGTACGTTGCCTTAGCGGTTGTCGCAAGTTCGTCCAACCCTACTTGAGGACTCAACTGAATATATCGAAATGTTAATAATGTCAGTGCGCAAGATGTTAAAGGTAAACTTGTTATAATGCCGCGTTGCTACAAGCATTCCGTACACAATTTAACACAAATTAACATTCATGGAATACTAGAAAAGACAAAAATGAGGCCGAAAAATTAACTTACTACTTTGATTTCGATATATATATACATATATGTATGTAGCATATACACGGTAATTGTACAAAAAAAAGGGACGCTATGAGGATCACACGATCATTAAATGTTTTTTCTACAATAAAATATATACCGGATTGCTATGAACGAATTTCCAGGCACGAGTGCACGTAAATGCATACAATTATCAGGGGGCATAGACTAGTAACATTGGAACCAACGGCCCTTAGCATCAGCTTATCACCTCCGACCCGGTAGCGAATCGACCGGGAGCGAATAGCTAATGTTGATCTTCCTCAGTTCTGTCGCTAAGTCGTCTCATTACCATCAAGAAAAATCATTGTTTATCCATTTTTTGCCTATTCAGGGATTTCTCGATAAACGTATTTTGCCTAACGTAATTGTAAAAGTTTTGATTATTGTGGCCGTTTTCATGGGCCATTTATTGTTAAAATTGCATTTGATTCCGCCAACTGGCGCTAACTCAGATGATAAGAAAAAACAACTTCAACACGGTCGTCTTCCATTGACTAAAGACTAGATAACACAGCACACGATACGTTACAGTTTGGAGACGAACAGTAACTTAACCTCATCCTTTAGTAAAGTATATACTGCTGTTTTAACAGAAAAAATTTCATTGGGAACTGCTAAACTCAATGGGCATTCGCTGTGTTGCGAATACGACGAGGTTTCTGTAGGGGTCTTTGGCTAATCTTTTCATAAGCCTTTTATCGACTTCTAAGGATATGCTTTTCTGCACGTTTATATTTGGCTCATATATTTCCAAAGCAATTTACACAGAAACTCAACTGGAAAGTAACTATACTCCCGTTCCATGCGTCTTTGGAGTGAAACCGAGATAAGGAAATGGTCTGGGTAGCAAAACCCAAGCTCAGACCAAGTTTAGAAATATGGCATAACAAAAATGAGAAATATTAGGGGGGTAAGAGCATTAGTTTACTTCATGTTGCTAAGACAGATTATGCACAACCGTATTATACACGTCTCTAGCTATGATGCGTCAAAGTTTGTTCACTGCTGTTGGCCGTTGTCTTTCATCACGACCCCTTGTAGGTACTGACTTCACGTACCGGCGGCCTGCACGCTTCGAAGCCATCAATGACCAGTTGAACATTTTGTATATGTCCTTAAGCATGAGACATCGGAAACTACAGCTTTCACCATCATTTTGTCACCCTCAACCCAGCGGGTGATATTTACCTCTTTAAGGTCTTTAGCTGCATCAGCGAATTGTTTCTGAGTCATTTTATCACCATCGAGGTAAACCATCGACCGTACTTCTTGTCCATCAAGGCGTTTTTCCATAAATATTTCGCCTATTTTGAACGTAATTACAGTTGTCTTCAACGTTGTGACTGTCTTTATAGTCCATCTGTCGCCATCTTTACTAATCGTCACGACAGGGGTGGCTGTCTCCGCAAACTTGCGCAACATAAAATTCACTCCAAGTTCCCTTAAGAAATTATCGAAGTTTTCACTGTCAGTTAACTTCCATTGGCCAATGAATGCAGAACTCATCGTTGATTCTGTTTTGAAGCGAGCAGCAGTTAGGTCAGCATTGACGCTATGGACCGTTGAGCTTCTAATATTTCATAAGCATATATATGGCGTTAATGGCAAGATCGCTTCTCGCAACAAAGTTGTCACCGGAAATTCGAAATGGTACCGACATCATCTTGCCTATCGGAAAAAAAAAACGAATTAATCAGCAGTTTTCCTAAGACATTGTTGTGGCAGGCAACACCCCCAAGGACGCCGTGATTTAGGAAAGGAAGATTCGGCCCATAGTGCAAGTTAATTATGCAAAGTGTGTCATAAAGTGAAGCTAAAACCGAGGATATACGTTTTTTAAACATTAAACCGTGCCATTATGTGTACAAAAAGAATTTAAGACAGCATGAAATACAGAAATATTTATCTCTTGCATGATCGCGCAGGGGGTGGATAAGTAATTAGCATTACATTTCGTTTACTGAGAAACGGATCGTTTTGTTTGTTTCTGTTTTGTTGTTTGTTTGATTCTGACGCGTTTAGTCACAGTTTGAAGTATCTGATATCGTCTAGGTACGGTGCTCTACTAAAGGAAGATCGACAAATGTTACACTTTCCTAAAGATGTAACATGAGGTGAGGGTGGAACGGAAAAGATCACTGGCGGAAGTTCCCTGGACAGACACCCCTTTCAATGCGTTCGACATGAGGTACAGAGCTAGAGTTAATCCAAGAAAACGAGTCGCGCTATTCCATTCCATAGAAAAAAAAAAACAATAATATATAAATAACAGTAGATTTGCAAATTTCAAGAAACAACGAAACTAGGCCAATAGATACATTGGCAAGCCAGCAACTGGTGCTGTTTTCCAAATAAGGAGAACTTTTTACGATAGCTGCAAACATGTATGTATTAATGCCGTTGTGGATCAAGAAGAAGCCTTCCTAGACCAGTCTAGAAGAAGGGACCATGGTGCTCCGAATTTGCATCCCAGATCTCATGCATTTCGCATCCGCTATCACTAATCTCAGCTGGTTGCTGATTTATAGTTTCTGCGGCTATGAGTCAAGTCTAAACGAGGGTCTTCATATGTGGTTTTGAATCCAAAACAGCAGCACCTATGAGGCGTAAGCTCGTGAGAAACTCTTAACATTTGAGAAAGTCATCTATAAAGCTACATAAATGCTAGCATCACGTGTAAGAGACTTGTTAATATAACAATGGCTTTAAAAAGTATTCGCTCATTGTACTATTGATCTACTATGAACACTCTTCTTCACGTTCAAAGCTATTCGGATTAATTGTACCTGGCTACCTTTTTTTTTTTTTTTTTTTTAACTTTTATCCTCAGCGCACCTGCGTGTACAACAGTAGGGCGAGCAAGTGTTTAATGAAATTACTGAATGACAGCTTTTGTACGTAGCCTGTTATAGTAATACATTGTATACTACGGTAAAATAAAAAAGTTTTTCATTCAGTATAGAATCTTTGCTCTGTGTACTTTAACAGGTTATGTACGTTTTTAAGTTCTATATAATCCAACGAGTCTAGTCATGCACTGCTCGATTTAATTTTGTTTTCGTCTCTTTCGTGACCTGATATATGCGAAATGCAGTCGACCTTTATTAGCGTCCGGAGAATCCGGCTATCAGGCCAGCGCTGGTCTGCACCGTAAGCCAAAGACAAACACACAATATATTTTCGTTGTTTATTTTTTTAAACTTTGAGACTTTGGAAAAAAGCACGTGCAGAACTAAACGGAGGGCAAAAAGAAGCACGATTATATTGCGTCCTGTAGTTGGGGCGTATTGCTACCGTTACAACTTAACTTAGTTCTCCGACTGGATACACAACTAGACAAATTTAGGTGAGATGTATTTCAATATTAGTATCATTGTTATTATTCGAACTTTTTAATGCTTGAATGACTGATGTAATCGATAACAATTTAGTGTTATTCCTGACGTCCTTGAATTTTTTTCACCCCACCTTTCTGGGTTGAGTAGTGATTTTCGGATAAGGCCCAGAATGAATTATGCTCGGCGTCAAACGCGGAGCTGTTTTCAAGCTTTTCCGTGGTTTCTCTAATGTCGCTAAATTGATAAGAAATCCAGTTATCAGTTTTCTGAAACATGTTTTTTCGTAATAACGGTTACAATGAAAACGTTCCTCTTGTCAATCGGATTAAAGTTACTTACACCAGGGCACAGCTCTGGATATCTTTGTACTTTATTAGTAAGTTGGAGCTGGGTTTATTCAGTCGATTTGTGTAATTTAAGCATAGGTGTGCCGCTTTAGCCGTTTGTTTAGATGACTGTGGAGTTAACGAAGAAGACTGCGAACGAACTGCGATTGATGGATGAACACTGACACGTAGGTGAGACCTTGTTAGGATCAATGAACATTGCTCACTTGCAGGATTTTACAAGAATAGGCCTTGTGTTGCTGTCCATTTAGACAATCAATGAGAACCAGCTATAAAACGCAAGGAAAAGGACGTTATTCAGGCGAATACAAGTGGTGCAATTTATATCTTGTGGGGTATTTCTTGTCTTTGAAAAGTTACTTCCCATCGATTCGACTATAGCATGCATAGGTGGGTTTTCTGTAATATAAACAATTACATTCCCTTTAAACTAACATGATAAACAATAAGTTAATAACGAAATCTGACAGCGAGTAGCAGATATAACACTATTGACTAGATCTGAATCAGAGACGACTGACTTCTTGCACGAAGAGGGACATAGAATTCGGTGATTTAATGAAATATTTCAATTCAATCTCATTGAGGTATCAGAAGCTTGCCAAATGTAACTTTCGATCAGTTGAGATTTATAATTGAGATCCACTCAGGGCTTTCAGTGATAGGAACTTGAGCAGACAAGTATTAGTATCAATAGTTATATCATAATCTTTCTATAGCTGCGTACCTTTTTAATCCCTATATAATGTTTGGCTTGTAAGAACTAGCATTATTTATATTTGCCCGACTCCATGTCTGGCACACTCTAACGAAAACAAAAACAGGGCAAAGATTACGTTTCCCTTTTCGCGAGATGCTGATCAACGTAATTCGCTATATTGTATACAACCATAGATTTGAGACGGATCTATTTACGAGCGATGTGAAGTTGTCGTTCTTGTTAGTCCGGTATACATTGTATATATATATATATATATATATATATACATGGATTAATTGTTGCGTTTGTAATTACTATAGAGACGTATCCATCTTCGTGTGAGTCCATCGACAGTCAGTAGAATCGGTTATGAACGTACGTGCATACAGGTAAATTAAGCATTAGCGCCATGGCATAGAATTTCTTGAAAAAATAAGGTGCTCGTTCTATGAAGTACGCACAAATACCACTACGCGTTTAGTTTTGAAACTTTGATATAGCCTCGATTTGAGGAACGAGTTTATAAATAACTGCTTCAAGCAGAGTCAAAGGTAACGCATATACTATTTTAACATATTCGATTTAACTAAAGGAATCGCGTGGCAGTGGTGTGAGAGGCTTGCTTTAGTCGTAGGTGAAGTACGTTCGCTCTCTGTTTACCCATAGGAGAAAACTGGAATCACCTGTACCAATTTATTATGTCGTGACTAGGTCCAAACGGTTCATCGTATCGTGCTTGTGTGTGTGTGGGTTTTTGATTATCGTAAGATTCTGGTTTCGTTATGTGATGCTCAATGTAACGTATTGGTTTATATCAACCACAATACTTTATCTTTATTCTTCATGTATCTGTGAAAAAAATATATTGTAGACATTGATTTAACACGATCATGATACAGCCTCGATCCTTTATTGCCGGGAAATTTTATTTCCGTCTCCTCTCACCACTGCGATAGATGTTGGGCCATTTTGTTTTCTGTTTTCAGCGGGCACGAACCTCTGCATAACGTTAGTAGATTCATTTTCTTCTCTCTAGCCTGTAGTGATCAGAACTGTTTAACCTATGAGCCAATTTACAATGACATATATTTTTAGTTAACTTCGGCTATGTATGCACCTTGTCTTGCTAGTTTGTTGATAGAAATGATAGAATATCTTGGAATACGTTTTCTCCAGCCCCTGTTGGATCCCTCCTTTTTTCTTGTGCGCTTCATGTTGTTTGGTCGATTTAGATGCGCCAAATTTTACCTTGGCGTCTTGAAGTTATTGCTTTAGGACATAGCTATTTTTAGGACAATTCGGATTTTCGTTTACTCTTCTAAATTCCTTTACATTTTCATTTGTGGTTTTTTCGTTTTGAATTTTTGTTACATTAGCACCCTTCCTCGGATCCACTACTAAATTACTAATTTAGCTATTGCGCTCCAGCTGTATTAACCAACTGTAGCATGCGTCATCTATGGCGGACCTAGACCAACCTAAATGGGTAGGCAGGTTCGTAAATCGAGCAAAGCTATCACGTATTGCGTTGTCTCAGGGCGATGAACTCGAACCCTAAATAACTGTAGAAGTGCTGTTGCTTCTCTTCGAAACGGGATGACCTTCACCTTTGTTGAATTAGAAGCGACTAAACAAACGTCAAAAAACGGTACGGAAATTACTACTGACTAACAGTACGACGCCCAGTCATTGACATTGTGTTCGTTCGTCGCCAGAGTGAGCCTATCATTTTCGTGGACAACGACGTTTTTTACGTACGTGAACTCTGGCGTTCCGCTTCTGTGACCCACTGGGACGTCTGGACGCATGTGGCTTTGTGCCATTCAGAGAAGCTCCTTAGCCAGTGTTAATGCGAGACTATGCGATAATATTGCGGTAACGGTGACAGCATTTTTTCAAACAAACTAATTTAAAGCCGCTGATTGCTGGAGCGTTTGCACGACCGTTATCGTAAGCTGATTTAGCATACGTCTGGTTGAATCAGAAGGCAGCTTCAATTAATAGATGAAGATGGAGAAATTGCTACCAGCAAGATCGGAGGGGCCTACGGAGGTTTCGCGGTTACAAGACCTAGCGCGCATGCTTCATGGCTTCCCCTTAGTACTCAAAACAGTCCAAAGTCGAAATGCTATGAGAAAGTGCAAACCGAAGATAGGTCAAAAAACACTGTTTTTTTTTTTTTGTTAAAAATGAAAATAATATAGCATTCGTTATCTCCTGCAAGCTTTCGACCACCCACGAGGGTTAGGCCGCCGACGCCAATAACCAAATCAGATACCGCAACTTATACATAAGTGTGACGATACGGCTATCTAGGCATTGCATTTATGGACTGGTACATATCAGTTTATATTTCTCCCATGGAATATAGACTTTTTTACAACACATTGCGTAGACACGTTGTTCCGTATAGAGAGCCAGCTGTTCGATGCAACGCCTAACAGCGACGCGGGCCATCATAAATCAAAATATGTAATTTAGATCAATGATTCGCCCAATTTTATAGGTGTATTACATTTTTCCTAGTGAAATTGCTCAAAGTAATCTTTCGGCAAGGACAACGGAGCGGATTTATCATGCTAAGTGAGAGTTTCTTGCCTTTCTTCGTAGGGCGTGAATTTAGCTAGAGGAAAAAGCGGAACATAAACTGCGCAGAGCGTTTAAGATCTCGAATTTTTTGAGTCTACAAGCTCTTACTTACCAATTTTCCTTATACATTTTTTCGAAAATGCATTACGTCTCGTTGTCTTCATCTGTGGACACATGTGAGGTACATATGTCAAAGCTCTATAAAATGGGTTTGAAATTATACATACTTTGCTTTTTATTTGTGCCTGTATTGGAGCTAATACTCGTGTTCAATGATATCAATAAATGAATAAAGCAATAATCTCAAACTAGCTTAAATGAGGCAACGTGTCTCGTTGTAAATACGCTGTGTTGCTTCAAGCTTTAGGAGGAAAACACGCCAATTGCTATCACGTTTAGGAGTCTGTCTATAGCCAATAGAGGCTAATGTCTCCGAATGATTTGTCCGTTAGCGATTTGAATCGTCCTATGCATCGCGTGCGTATGTAGCTGCTGTCATTGCTGGTGTTATGGAAGAGGTATAGTAATTGCCCAGATGAATACCACGGATGGCATAAATGGACACGAAGAACAGGCGTTCAAATAGGAGCAGTGTTATTTTTAAGGTCAAATAAAAGGATCCTGGTTGATTCTGAGTAATGTCATGTCACTGAATGTAGTATTCGTGGAGTTTCGTGTGGCTTCTTCGAACTGGTTCTTCATCTCAGCAAAAGGTATGTGGTCTTCCGTCCGTTACTAAATCAATTCGCGAACGTTCTACATCCTATAGCCAATGAACATTCTTCCTGGCAGCCTTACTTTTCTGAAAAAGGATCTGTATGACGTGGTCTTTGCTATATTGCATCAGCTAGCCATGAGTGCGGGCTACAGGTTCGATGTTCACCGTAACGGAAGCATTTTCGAGCTACAAAACAAGCCAACGTCTCTCTTTTCAAACGCACCTTTACACACGGAGTGAAGATTGTCTGTTAGTAGATGAATAAAAACAAGCGCCGCTAGCTGATCTGCGTGATAAAAAATCCAGCAAATTCATTTTAGCATCCACTCTAAGCACGGAGTGGTGAGGAAGTCTCTCAGCCATGGCGTTAACAGAAAGCATCTGCCTGCGTACTATGACAGGAACGTATCAGTTGTTATCGTAGCCAATCCAGCACATCTGTTTATAAAACTCGCAAAGATTCGAGCTGTTAAATATAAAAACTGTTGATTTACAGTCGCATTTAGAATTCAAGCGTTTATAGCTCGGCTATGTAAATCTTGTTTCCGGTAAAGCAGTCATCTGTCCATCTAGCTGCTACCAGCCAGGGATCTGAAACATCATGTGTTTATCGGGATCTCTGTTGGAAAAGTCACAGAACTGAATTGTTACGCCCTGCGCAGACGAGATGTTTTCGTGCAAATGGGTGTGACTTCATTTGTTTTTCTTCATTTTCCGCTCAACTTTAAAAGCTCTAACAGCAACTTTGCAACTCTTTGTTTTTGTGCTACTTTAAGCGCCAATGTTTTAGCATTTATCAACACTCAACTTAAACCCGCTCACTGTATATTAGAAACTTCTAAAACATACACGTGGAAACTAATCCAAAAGGGTTTGCTTTTTCAGGAATACATGTCAGCATTTATAAAACTATTCTTCTAGTTAATGGGATAACTGGTTTCGGTTGTAGAGCGTTCCGTATAGGACGCTTCAGCCGATGTTCTATGGTCCCATGATGACCTAACCCGACCATGTTCATTCTTCTTACTCATTACCGAAGTCGTGGTTTTGCAATCCGAATTCTTCGAACAACTGCTACTCGCTGTTTAATTGTCAAATCATACATGGGTCATAAGCTAACTACGTGCCAGTAGGGATGTTTAGCTAGAGCAAGCCAAAGTTTAGAGTAATAAAATAATGCGCTTTTCGATTTTCTGCCTTAACACGATTTTCAGATTCATTAGAAAGTGGTTAAAGAGTAACATGTATCCCGTTAATGCGCTCTGCAAATCTAAACATTGCTTCCGATAAAACGAAACGTCTTTCTTCTTATTAACTTGATTTTCTTTTAATAAGTCCTAGTGGTAGAATTTAAGCCTCAATGCCCATGGGTAAATATTTTGAGAAAGTTTAATGCTGCGATGCATTGATCTTGATAAGAAGCCCTCACGATCTGTAATTATAACTGCATTGTAATATCTGAATTATGACCGAATTATATTATTATTTCTAGTCATTCGTGGCCATATACCCATCACGACACCCCTCATTGTCCAAGTTGCAGCCCGGTGGACAGTTAAACGCCAAACCCTGCCGCAATGCTTATACATAAACAAGCTTCTGACACGCACACATAAGTTCTCCCTGTGCCTGATGTAGTAAGAACCGATAGACTCATGCGCGGCATCTAACCCTTCTGTCCTTGCATTGGAAGCACAAACCGGAAGGTCCAGTTAACCTTCTACGGCCCCCGCTTCCGAGATGATTCTTCAAAAAGAAAAACGTATGCGTCATAAAGGCAACAATAGTTTTCCAGCTGGAGATCCGTTCCATCGGCTATGTAGAACGTTAACCATGCAAGTGGCTAACGCGCCACGGCGGCTCGACGGCGCTCTATATATCTTCCCTAGTATCATGATGTTGACCCGCGTACATGGACTTTTTGGCTTAATTCGATGACCAATTACAATTTCGAGAAGGATTTTTACATGATCACACTAAATGAGTTCTGCTTAGTTAAACAAAAATTTGTGTTAGGTCAAAGAAAAACTCAGAACGATATGATGGTACGTTTAACACCTACGGCTAGTTCGAGGTAATCTAGAGGTTAACAATCCGTTCCGCGGCAAATCGGATAGTTTAGCTTAGCTGTATCATGATTGAAAACGTACGGATACGGAGACAATGAGTACGAGCTAGCAGCAAAAAAACATTGTAACTATGTTAAAGAACCCTCATCGCCCTATATAACGTAATAACAATGACTAAGATAATGGCTAACCTACAAGTACAGGATCCTTACGGGTTTGAAAGAACAATTATGAGGACCTCTGCAGCGTACTTGATTATGCTTCATTTCCCGACTTGTACGTACTATTTCGATTCCTGAATTATTCCTCGTCAGCCAAGCAGAGTCAACAATTAGAGGTGATATAAATTTATTTAAATGACTACACACAAGTGTAGGGTGCAAGCCTTCAGCCAGACATGTTTAAAGCTCTTTGTTTCATTCTAGCACTTTTTCTCCGCAACACATACTCCAATATCGTTTGGCAAATACTCGTCAATTAATTCTCCTTTCCAAAATCGGTGTTATAGGATATACGTAAACAGATTAAACCATCCTATTGTGACCGCTCTCAACAGTTTCTTCTAACTATAATCGTTCAGTCAATCGAAAAATCGGCATCATGATGCATCTCTAAGGTCCCTGACGCCGATGACTAGGCATTTGAGCGATGACCATCAATGGAAGCGCGTTAGCAAAGCTTATATGCGCATATACATATTTAGTCGGGCCGACTAAGTCACTCGACGTTTTCCCAGGCGAGTATTGCACTCCCGCACGTGGTCCATTTTTTTTTCACGTTGAAAATGGCGGTATAGGACATAATTGCTTGCTTATGTAGGGCTCCAGATCGTTCTCTTAAATAATTCCCTTGGAAAAACCTTTGAACGATAGAGTGAGAGACATAATGTTCAGCAACAGTTTTACCAATGGAAATATTTATAAGGCTGTGAAAAAGTCTGCACATTCAAGCTGTAACTGGAAGTATACCCATAACTTAATTTCGCTGTAGGGCGAAATAATACCTTTTATTTTAGCAAATCGAATACCGTCATGGCTTTACGGTGTCCTCTGTTGCGGTGCCTGCGGAATTAAGTAAACCTGATAATATCCAATATTGTAGTCCGTTTTCTAGCATCGATGACCGTAGCTATGGGCTTTCTGCGCTGATAAAAAAAATTACGCAACACGCTAAAGGTATAAACGACTGAGAATAAAATACCTAGATAAGAGGCGACGTCTCTGTGTAAACAAACTGCTATATCATAGTGTTTATATCTACTAATGCTTACAAAATGCTCGATAGTATAAGTGCAAGGTGAAGATTTAGACAGAGCTCCCATATCTTTTTCTATGATGAATCTACGTACTTTACGCCGACGTACGAGGATCACACGCGCTGTATGTCATAGATCTAATCGTCTTTCAAAAACGGAATCAGGTCAAAAACGAGAATAAGTTGTTGATATTTTCGATAGTTTTCTTGGGCAAGTTAGAAGTGTACAGTTCCTTTCATATAACACTAGACTAACTTATAGCCCAAAGATTCAAATAAGTTTTTTAATATTCACTACTGATACACATCCGAATTTTCGCGAAAAATCCGCCCTTTTTTTTATATGTAATTTTAGACTACATAGATAATTATGTACATTAATTTAATATAAATTTCACAAACTGTGCATAAACAAGTGTGCTTTTGACTTCAATTTGGTAAGTTCTACCTAAATGAAGCGTGGCTAATAAGTGAAGCAGTCGAGTCGCATATTTTGTTAATGCCAAAGAAAGATTCCTTAATGTTTTCCTTATTATTTGTTTACTTTTTATAATACCAAACTAGCAACTTTCAAGTCAAGTCAAATATTTTAGAATGTCGGACAAGAGTTCCGTCAAGGATTTCAAGCCATGGGTATTGTATGGAGGTTTAGACTTAGTCTCATTCTACTGAGTAAAAAAGTGTTAAGACAGTCTCAAAGGTGCAGGTGTTTTTTTTGTTATGACTGCTTGTGTCTATATGTCCGTTCGCTGGCATACAAAGGTCCATTAGAGCCCCACTGTTAACTGTGTATATCGTGTTGGCCTGATGGTGCTTTTGCCATTAACACGAGGCTCGAGAATTTCAAGGTGACCGAAGCATTATTCTCACCTGTAAAAAGACTTCTTTTTCTGCCGAATCAACCTCTGTTCAAGAAAAAGCCTCAACGGAAACCACGACAAAGAGAAGACCAGACTATTTCATCCTAGAACGCTGTAGGATGAAATAGTCAAGCATCCCATGGTGATTGTCCCTCATATACTGTGTGTGTGCTTTGTTGGGTGAATATGTTTCGCTGTCAGGCGCCCATCTGCACATCATCAAGATGTCAGTTGAAAATACGCTAGCTGAACGGATGTTCTATCTTCTGGAAGGCCTCGATTTTGGCACCGGAAAATAAACCTTCCTGGAAATTTCTTTTTAGGAGGACCAAGGTGCCAACAAACTGATCTCTGGTTAAAGTAGGGTTGTGCTTCTATATACATTTCAGTACTCTCTTCTACCTCAAAGATGTTAAAAAAGCGATGCGGGGCTGCGGCAACCTCGTATTCGTGGCGCCACCATGGAAAGCGACAAACTGCCAAAAAGTGTAGCTAAAGGGATTGTGGCTGGATGGTACTGCTCACCTATATTCAAAAAAATCAGAGACAGTGTGAGCTTAACATCTGCTGTTTTTCAGCAAACGGATGAATATTACACGAGGTCGAGGATAACGAGGTCAAACCTGGCCGACAAACAACTGCACGAGGTTCGCGACACGGAGTCCATCGTCTCTCGTATGGCAAAAGCCCTATTCAAACGCAGCTATCGCCTCTTCTTTTCTAGTTCTATGCTGACATTCTTTAGAAGACAAAAAAGACTAGGCCAACAACTCAGGCTCCAAAGGGTTGACTTGGACTTAGGTAGGATGTGGGTAAGCGTGCTCTAGATAACTCGAGCAGGACGTAAGGGCAAACCGGGGTTAGTTATCACAAAGAACGTCCTGCTAGATCCCCGTAGGACAAAGTCGGAACAAGAGGGCATGCTCTTGCGTGGGAAGGGGCCATTGCACGTAGAAGTAAGCTTTTCTTTTTGCTGTTATGCACACGCACATCTACGATGAGACATGCGAAGGATTCATAAGGTCTCTTTTTCCATTCGCTGCTGCAGTTCCTTCAGGAATATCCTTGCCTGCATGTAATGAAACGTGAGTGTCTTCCGTTTGAAGACTGCCTAAATGAAGAAACGTATAGGCAACACACGGAGTAGCCACTTGGTGCAGGCACGGGTGTGGCGTGGACTAGATGGCTCGACCAAAATACCGGAAAAGGCTTTGCCTTGAATAATATGAACTGACTTAGAAAACGGATGCAAAGAGCTTCAAAGTATCCCATCTGAGAAATAAGCGCTACGTATGCATTTTTGTACGAAGCCCTCGCGTACACACACGCAGGTAGATACTACGACTCTCCTCAAAGGTAATAAAGTCAACAAAATAAACTTGGTATAGTTATTTTGGTTTGTAGAATCTTACTAGATCTACACTAAATACGCAGCGTTCGGCCAATATGCTTTCGCTCCCCGGGATTCTAGTAACTCGATTTGCTAATCGAGGACGCGTGCCGAAGTCGAAAATCCTTGAGGACGGGCTGCTTATAGTTAATGCAGTCACCTAATCATGAGAGCAAAAAAAACAGGAGGTGCCCCTGAAAAAATTGTATAAAACCATTAAAATAAAAGGTAATCTGTATCACTGACAACACGTGTCATTTAATTCAACCTAGTTTTCTACCATAGCGGTTGTAGAGGCAGCACATTTGATGAGAATTTATAGGTTGCCTAATGCCAACATCGTTTTGATGCTATGAACGCAGTTCTCCTAATAGTACAAGAACCAAGATTATTCCAAGAAAACAATACGTCTTACAGATGGCGATGTTTTAATATATGCTAACAAGCGGATTTTTCTCAACAAGCGTCTTCAGTTGTTATCCGTTTTGTTGTGGTATTACGGGGTAGAGCGCTTACATTGTACGTTGCAAATGTTTCCGCCATTCAGAATAACTGAGCTAAATTTGGAGTAGCTCTACATTGGCTCAGTACATATAAATTTGAATTTCGGACATATTTTGAAGGCAATAGAGCCGTTTAGACTTCACTCCCTTGATCGCGCCTATTTAATACCTTATAATAGTTAAGTTCTCCGTACAGGTATCTCATATATAGACTTTGAAGTGCCAGAAAATTTTCCGCATATGAGAACTTCAAGTTATCGTTGTTCGCAGATGATTAGCGTACTAGTGTGTTTATTATAAAAAATACAATACTCTGAAGAGGCGATGGCAGTCGACAAGCATAGGCACATTGGTCTATCGACTTAACAAATGTCTTGTGTTATTTTGACGTCAGCGGTACGATCAGAGCTCATCGCGTTGGCAGAGTTGCATACTTTCATTTTGTCAATATGAACAAGCAATGTCGAGCACCTAGCAACGTAGCGAACAATAAATTATCAACATTTCGTTAAACTGACCCCAAACGAAGGCTTTTCAGTTATTGCAAATGCCTCACAGGGTCCGAGTAGTGCTAATACACGTGCCCCCTTTAACTGGGGTCGCGGGGACGACTTTTTATTTGCTTTTCGGCGTTAAGAGCAGTGTGTCGACCGAATCTAATGCCGTTCTTAGCCAAGGTTTTGTGAACTTCGTCGTTCTGGACATAGGTGGCGCATTAACAGAACCTTACCTGACCCGATAATATCGTATAATACTTCCAGGCTGTGATGCGGTCGAAGAAGAGGCGACAAGCATTTAATATTATCCTATATTTCAACTTAATTAAATATCACGTCACATTTGAACTGTGTGACGCTTCTTCTATACGTTTATTTACAGCTTGTAATAGTTCCATGCATACATAGGACTTTTGGAATACAACTATGGTAATCTCTATGAACTCCTTGTAATACGGACCCTGTGTTGGCTGTACATACGCTTAGAGATACGATTGATTTTATTCTTCCTTGATTCAGAACTATCAAACTGAAGTGAATTAATTCATGATAAAACACTGTTCTGCATAAGCTATAGTATTTAATAATCTCGTTGTTAGTTGATCTGAGTTTATGTCTGCTTTCTATGAGGTCGTTACGATTGTTTTTCTGCTGTACACACTATATTACTTATTGCATCGAAGTTAGCAGGCATCTAATTCGCTTTCTAGACACATACGCTACACGAACGCCTGCAAGGACTTCTCCTGGACCAAAGATGCCTACGAAACCTTTAAGGGTTTCATTTAAATTATTACCAATAGATTATATGCTTTAGCCGTAGCGACCATGTATCAACAACAATTTGATTTTTTTTTAAGTAAATTGTAAAATTTATCATTTGAACATACTGTCCTTGTTTAACAGGATATGTGGCGGGACCAATCCAGCTGATGCATACCTTTAGTTAAAACAAGTTGATAATATTGAGAGGAGTTATGAGCGATGTGGGCGCGATACACCGATGCAACGCAGAAACTTGCTACACATAAAAATAATATAAACAATTTTCTACACGACTCAACGAGATACGAAGCTGCTAGTACGGAATATTGAAGCCTTATGATTATAAACAACAAAGCAGTTTGTAAATGATGCACGAGGGCTATTTTGTGATTTGATTATGCTAGAGTCATAGAGGTTCTAGGTGCGGCACAAAATGCAAAGTCTACGACGGCTCCGCTCACCCATCATTGTAGTTTTCCACCGAAACGGATGTTTTCCAGACAAATTTATAGTGACTCTACGCATCAAAACCTATCCTGCCTATACTGCTCAAACGAAAAAACGTAACCATTGAGGCGCGTCTAGATTACTTTGACGAAGTTAAAGCCTTCGATGGATGAACGTATTTGATATGGATAATTTTAACTAGAGTGCGTATGAGTGTTCAATTGTATTTTTCGACACCCTTCGGCGTATCTTCCAACGTAAATTTCCTGTCCAACTAGTGATAGCAATGGGATGGAAGCCAGGGGCAAGCGTACTGGTAATTTTACTGGCCGGGTTGACATCGAATAGAGCACAGTGGCAGCTGAAACGAATTCTAGAGCGAGATTTGCAGGTGATCACTTTATACGAAGGAGTCTATACAACGTCACGACGAACACCACCGGTGCCTCAGCTCAGATGCTTCTCGGGCTGTTGGCGGACTCCAAAGAGCGTCCAATGTTACAATCGCGGATGGGACGGGAATGGAAACAATTGGGAATGCAAAGCAGCGCTTCCCGACGGCGTAGTTTTCGGCCAGATGGAAGTGAATTGTGAAGGCTATGACTATCCAGATGACCCGTATATTACAGTCGGATCATGCTCCCTTGGCTACAGCCTCATAAGTCGAGACGCTTATCTATACTGGAATGGAAAGGGCTATAGAAACAACGCCGCGTCTATATTCAATCTGTTTTTTCATGTTGTTGTTATTATCACGGTGGTCATATTTATCTGCACGTGTTGTATGCCCTGGGGCGGAATTCGGTAACAACAGAAGACACGTTCAGGGTACGAACAACCCAGTGGGCTAACGAGGCTGGCAGATTCAAGGCTACTTAAATCAGAGACAACATTCTGTAACTACAATGTGAGATAAAATGTGCTGAAGCCTAGTGCGATAACAGATAGTGGCATGATTCAATGAGCATTTATCAAACAAAATAGTTTTAAGTGTTTTTTGCAGAGAACACAAAAATTAGTTACATTTCCAGGTTTCATGTACAGACCTAGCTTTTGCATGCTGATTTCTCAGAACGTGTATACATACCTCTTCCATTTTTGTGATACCTTGAGTTAATTGCCATAGAAGTCATGTGTAGATCCCTGTTGTTTTGAACTGAACCATCGGCGGGACCAGCGTGCTCCCATCTGTAATAGTAGAGGTCGATTAATTAGCTATGCCATACAGAAAACAAACGAACTTATCTCGTTTCCTTGGGGTAACAACAACACACTGGCTGTTCCCACAATTTCTTCTTTGTCTGTCACCCCTACAATGCTTACTAGGAAACTTACGGAAAACTTGCTAGCTGGTAAAATCCAACGCATTGTCGACTGCTACTCCTTGTCACGGTTAGAGTATTGCGGTTTGTGCAGTGACAAACGCACATCGTAAGAAAAAAGCGTTACTTTGAATTGGTGTTTTCGCTTGCTTGTTCGTTGTTCGTTTCTGTCCTGGATGTTGTTGTGTGTCATTCCTAGGTCTCGAAGTAAGCGTGTCTAGGCATGTCTGACCGTCTGTGTTTGCTCAAGCGGAAGAAAGTAACGCTTGAGTTTCGACGGAGGTCCGAGGAAACAGAGTTCTTCATTCAATTCAACGCAAATTGAGCTCAGCACGTCTTATCTTCCCCAGGTCCGCCACATGGCGTTGTGCATATGTAATTACGCGTACTAAATACACGAACACGGGAAGCAGTTAACCGATCGGCCCACTGCCGTTATTATGATTTGTCTTAGTTTATATCAAGCGGACTATTCGGGACACAATTGCTTTACTTTGCGCTGATAAAGCAAAGTTGAATATACGTTCGACATAACACTTATATACAGTTCAACCGTTATTTAGTATAGCATAATCAATTTATTGCAAGCGTTTCGTATGCGATTATGTATAAGGTTGTGGATTCTCTAGCGTTCTGGCATTAGATGCGCACCGTCGGAGATGTGTCCAGCGAATATAGGCCTGTTTTTAAAGTTTATGAAAAACCTATATAACGCTACGATACCACCAAAACGGAAAAATTAGGAATCAATTATCGAAAAGCCCGCAAGTTATTTCACCATAGATGTTACGGAACTACGTAGGATAACGATGGCCACAATAGCCCTATATTTACTTATCCTGTTTGGCATTTTGTGAATTTGTAACCTGGGCTTACCATCTGTGTAATTACAAAACGTAACCATGCTTTGCAGTTTCATAATAATAGTTCAATAATAGACTAATTTAGTTCAAGCAGGACCAGCAAAAAACTCTACGGTAGTTATTTCACTGTCACAGTTGATGCTTCTGAGCCCTGTTCAACTCGACCCATCTGCTGCCAGCCCATAAAATTTTACTATGCAAGGACATACCTAACAGCTGCGATTAGCAAACCCCTCCTACACAGGCTGTTTTGCGGGCTTTTGTATTCGCAGGAACACGCAAGGCCTTACTTTATTAAAAGAATGCTATAGGTCTATACATCAGAAAGTCAGGAACATCATAGCCGTAGGGAACGACTCATAAATGCATAAATGCGCGTTTCCGCCAGCCCGCTCGCATTCAACGCCTATGTTGTGGATAGGGTATAGTGAATAAAGCCTCACAGAGGTAGCCTCAGGAACGAGGTAGGGCGTGCGAGGTAACTGTTTAGGTCGTATAGTTGAAATAGGCAGGGGATAAAAAGAAGCCAAAGTAGAAAAGCATCATAATTACACTACGGTCATAGGGAAAAAGATCAGCTAGTTTCTATCGATTATTTCAAACTGAATTGCCATGAAAACTTTAAACGTCAATATATTTACAATATAATCATGTAAACGCTAATATCCTCAAGGATCTTGCGTCGTTGTATTTTGGGACCGTTAATTCCGGCGTGGCCTCGTGGGCTTCGATGGTCTCAATCACGGCTCCATCAAACGTATTGGATTACACACGCTATTCGCGTCATGATTGACTTGCGATAATAACACGCGCTTCATTCTTTTTTATTTCTTGTTCTAAAATCACTATACCTTTTTTTCGGATAATGCATTATACGTGGGTTTTTTTCTTATACGGTTGTACAGCTCCGCTGGCTACATTTAGATTGTGATCTGATTGAAGTTAGTACTTGGCGAGGATGTTTCGACCCGTGTGCAGACAAGGAAAGTGGATAGGATGTCGAATCCCTACCTGGACACGTTGATCGTGACTGGAATAGAAAAAGGTTCTTCGGGTAGACACGGGTTCTTATACACTTGTCTACGCCTACTGAAGTAGACATACTTCTACTTGTGTGGGTTCTACACTATTGGGCGTGTGTCATGAAGTATCGTGAAGGCTAAACAAAGCCTTATGTCGGTTTGGGGAGCATTATCACATGAACTGCTCGGTACCAGAATGTGCCGATCTATATTGGAAGGTTCCAACGATAGAATCGTATGGACAATAGATCTGCTTGATTTCACCCCCCTGACTAGCCATTCGTCACATGTCCGAACCCACGACTTTATAGCACAAAGCCGGATCACCATTTCTTCTCAGTAGCCTTCACTATGACAATATTTCAGCGGTCGATCTGACACAGGTTAGTAGTATTTTTGAATGAAACTGCGTCAACTCCGACCATTCCTGTACGGAAATTCTGGGAGCGTTGATCGCTGAGCTAACTAAGGCTTAGATCTAGCTTTCTCAATAGGATTCCGACTAGAAGGTAGAAAAAAAGCCATTTTGATAATCTAGTGGCTGAAACATTTATCAATAAGCAGTTTTGTAACGTTTAATGTAATTTATTTTGGAGTGAAGTTTTGGAAATAATTTGACTTCCTAGGGCAAAAGCATATGTTACAATTGTTACATTGATTGATTGATATTGATAAACAGACACAATGACTGAGAAAATTGTCTATAGATTTTTCTGCACAGTGTTTTTAGATGCGCAGTGATTTTAGTCACGGTAGCCTTGTGACTCTGTATTTTATATAGCTAATGGTGTTCAGGAATCAAGCTGAGTCCGATCCATTTTGTCGTGGATCTGTGTGTAAATTTTTAGATTGTTCTGTGTATCTAAGTTGTTACATTCATTTGTAAGATGTGAAGTGCAGCACTACGAGTATCTCATATTTTATATCAATTCCGAAATAGTAACCACGGGCCCTCTGCGTATGTTTAGCTTTAGGACCAGATCACTCAACCTGGGTAAGATGCAAGGTCCTATAAAATTACGCCTTGTTATGGATAAGCTGCCACATCTCTGCAGAAACTTGCAAAGTCACTTTAGGAGTGGAAATGGTTTCGACATCCTTCAAAGGAGAATACCAACAGCCGTAAATCCAATCATAATCAAAAGAAATATCTTTGAAAATAGTAAAAAGTGGCTAGACTAAGTAACTTTGAGCACGGGTTTTCCTCAGCTGGAAAACGAGGGTAATCCGGATAATAACACTAGCCATCTAACTCTTGTTTTACTCAATTGACTTATTTAAACTCCATACGAATAAGCCATATGAGAAACAAAGAGTATTGAATGGTCATTATGGCATTGTCGTCTTTCTATAAGTGAATTAAATATGCAGCAATAGAACAACGGTATATAGAGTTGAAGTGAGGAACAGCAGAGAAACAGGAGAAACTTTCTGAAACGTCAGCAGGCTTCATGACGTCTTGAAGTACGGGGAGTTGTCGAAACGTTGCCTTCCATCAAACGAGCTTGTATCTTGCACTTGTGGGCCGCACCCATATAGTAGCTAAACGACCGGTCATTTTGCTTGACTTTGCTAATAGCAGAGATCAAAACAAACCTGCACGTTTTGCGCGACATATGCATGCCTGCCAGTTATAGTTGGCGCTTTGCTGATTAACTTGGCCCTTGAGGCACTTGGATTCACATTTCCCTGGGGTGGCGGGCGCTATCCAGCTGGACGCTTGTCATATTCAGTCTGTGGTTGATGAGTTAGAATGTCATTGCACAATTGTGGGAGACAGGCGTTCCATAAAGAAGCACTTGGCATTATGCCACCCTCCAGCAGCAGCTGTGCCTGACCTGAAACAAGGGAACCGAAAAATACATGGGAGTTCCAGCCCTAACGAATACTTATGT
Organism: Varroa jacobsoni; assembly: GCF_002532875.2. Classification (NCBI taxonomy): domain Eukaryota; kingdom Metazoa; phylum Arthropoda; class Arachnida; order Mesostigmata; family Varroidae; genus Varroa; species Varroa jacobsoni. Next base: position 60,283 of record NW_019213423.1, read on the forward strand.
CGTACCTTTAGCCATGATGCTTGGCACTCGTAAACGAAAAATCCTGAGGTTCCTTATTCCCTTCATGTAGCTTTCTTGCGTTTCTACGAAGTGTGCCCCTAGTGCAGCACGCAAGATTCCTGGAAGTATTAAGTCTAACTATGGAAAACCATCGGTGCAAATACTGAACCTTTTGATGCACAGATTTTATAGAGCCAGCCTGATTGAAGCTAAACCGTTTGAAAATTGCTTCAGCGGGTATCGTGTTAACGAAAACGGTGTATGAATCACATGTCAAGCTATGGAGGTGAAATATCAGCCTAAAACTCATGGGAGCAAGCATGAAATAGGACATTTCACGATGCATAAATACTTCAACATTTCTAAATATATTTTCAGTATTGGATTCTCTCAAAGGTAAAATATGTACACGCACAGACAAACCATACAACCACTAAACTCCCTCTTCAGATGGATCCTTTTTGTCGTTACCCACAAAAACCTTAGGCTCAGCCGAAAAGAACTTCTGTAGAGACCGTAAGACTTGAATTGCGCCCATTGGCTCAGATGCTTCCACTGCATCGGCGCACATGCCTGGCGTCAACGACTACCCCAAGTCTCGTTGGGCACAAAATAACGCCCTCGTTACCGTCTCTGCCGACGTATGTAGTGTGTGCCCATTTAGAAGAACAACAACGGAAGGCTCACTGACCAGTTTCTCACTGTCGAACATTGCGAGAATCCGTTGCAATGCGGGAGATGGTAGAACGGGAAGGGGAAAGAGCGGATTGGAAAGGCGCCACAAGGATCAAGAGAGAATCCAAGACAGATGGCGGATTCCACGCCCTGCTCAGAAAGTGAGTAGAAGCCAAACAAAGCGGAGACCCCTTCTTTTCGTTAGTCTTCGCGAGTACCAAGCAAACCGCTTGGTATAAAGACGATAGTGACGATAAGACAAGCGTAGATCCTATCGTTTACTTTCCTCTCTTCGCTGATGGAGTCGTTAGCGCGTCAGCGTAGGTTGTTTGCGGCCACCAACTACCAGCTACCGGATACCGGTGGACCGTATTCTTGGATCCTTGCTATCTGGCGACTTGTATGGTCGGTACAACGGTTGTGTCGACGGCGGGGAGGGGGGGTCTGGGGAGGAGAAGAGCACTAAGGCTCGTATAAAGGATGAGATATTTCCTTCTTCTTTGTGGAGAAAGACCCTTGGGACAACAGGCTACTGGGTTCGTCTAGTTGTGCAAAATAGAAACTCCCAACGTCGCCTCAAGCCTAAAGATACCTTATAAACGTAGGACTGTTGTGTTATTTTCTGTTTTTTTTTTCTCTTTTTAGGAACACTCGCTCGAAACCGACAGAAATAACGCCTGGAACAAACCGTTGGCTCGAACCTGGAGTTGTCTCTCTGACAGTTAACTCCTGCTTTTTATAAACATATAAGCTGCCCTCAACAAGCTTGATTTTACACTGATTGTTCTTATAGTACATTTGGTATAGATGGCGGAACTCAGGAAACAAGGACATAGTTAAACGATATGAGTTTTGTCCTAATAAAGTACAGATACAATTTAGCATGTAGGAAACGAATCACGCTTTCGAGGCTTGAACTCGAAATACGTGGCTTTTGTCAGCTGAAAGGGTAGCAGGCCATGGCACCGCGTCGACGATATATCTATGAAATTGATCATTAGTACAAAACAGCACTGGAAATCTATGTAGTGTTAAAATGAAAAGAGTAAAAGTGCGGCTTGGCCTCAGTTTCTTATTGTGCTACAGTTTGACTTAAATAGACTCGTGCGACTTCTATTTTAATAATGTGCCTAACAAAGGAAAGTAAGGTCATAGACAAAATGAGTACACGATTATAAATGAAACACCCTAAGGCTAGGTTCCTCTAAACATTGTTAGGTGCAAAAATAGCATAATCATAGCAATACGTATCCATGTAATAGCGGAGATTTAGTTATGATTTGTAGGCACTACGTATTATAAAATAGAAATGCATTATTATTTGTCACAAATGATTTTTTTGAATCTGCGGGTTTATTCAGGTAAATTGCAAGGTGATTGTGGGGCGGTGCTGGTATTATGTCACCAATTTTTAACACATTTACAGAAACCATTGTATGAAAAAATAGTTGAGGAATAAATAGCTGTTGAATTAGGTGTATACCAGATCTTCACAAAGCGACCTAAATAAAGGGTATTTCAATGACGTGTCCAAGAGCGCTAGTGGATTTTGCCTTAAGCATGACTCACAATTGTCAGAGTCAGTAATCCAAAAGATCAATAGGTATATATTACTAATTAATCCCAACAACCATTCAAACGGATTCCTATTTGTGCTGTCTGTATACCGATCCCGTTTCAACGACCTGCGTTCAACTGTTCGACTGTGTAGCGTATAATTAGAGTATAAAAAAAGTTAGATTTTTATCTAACGGTATTAAGATCATACAGATAGTGGTCAGGCTTTACGAACGATCCATTGAAGTATTATATTTAAAAATGCGTTCCTTGAGGGTAAGAGACCTTTGGCGGTGTAATATCTCTTAAATACTGTCGAGAGTCGAATGCCAATTATGAGAAAATTTTTGCTATGAAGAGGTCAATAAAAAAGCACTGCGCCGCCCGGGAATCGAACCCGAGTCGCAAGAATGGGAATCTTGCATGATACCACTACACCAGCGGCGCGCGTGCACGTGTTGGCCTTCGCAGTAACGTGGCGAAAGAGGTTGACAGCGTCAACAAACATGGTGATACCTACCACTAGAAAAGAGGAATCATGTACCCTGAGAACTGACAGGTTCAGTACACTGTGTCTGCTATTAGACTCATTATCCTTTTATTAGAATCATTGTGAATATTGTATACTGGTATGCTGGCGCTGTAAAGGTATTCATAGATAATCGATTAGTATTTTTTTCATGTGTACTCGCAATAAAAGTTAGTTTATGTAGTGCACGTTTTTTTATGTTAATGGCCGATAAATGGAAACATGAAAAGGCCTTGTCTTATGCTATACAAACGATTCCCACATATTCTTTTTACTTAGGCCATCAATAGGGCATTCTTCAGAATATCGTATTAGTTCCTAGTACACTTATTTCGATTATTAGAAGCAGTTAATTTATTGCAGTGTTTTTTTCTTCTTAACTGATTTCGCTTGAAAATTCACTGTTTGTTCTTGTTGTCAATTAAATCTGAAATATTGTACCAGTCTTAAAAACACCTACAACACAAATAACGTAAAAACAAGTGAGTCAATCTAACAGAAGTCAAAAAGAGCTATTAGATGATTCCAGTAAACGTTTCGTAGCATTTTCTTAGTCTGGATACTTGTCGTTAAATTCCATTCTCAAGCGTGGTCCAGATAGTGCTGGGAACGTAATTCTGACCCGCCATCATCTCTCTGCGCTAGTAATGCTGCAATTGAAAATTTTATCAATCGTCAACTTGTTTAGGGCAGTCGATTAACGCAAATGTTTGACGTCGGGAAAGCGGAAAGTTCCACTAGAACCTGACTGTCGGTCCCGAATACCGTCAGATAAAGATCGGAATATCCGAAACGAAAATTTTAATATTTTTCAAAAAGACGTTGGCTAATATAAAAATGTTTTATGGAATATGCCGGTGTAGGAATTATGGGTTGTCAATGAAGCATAATACAGTAGAATCTGTATTATCTGAGAGCAAATTACGTATAATAGTATACGTGTCATATCGTTATCTATTTTAAATATTACACGGACTGCTGGGCCGAATCAGAGCCAGGTCTTTGACTAGAGCAGGGAATAATGGACTGATGAGAGAACAGACTGATTGGAGAAAGGCTGTATTTGGGTAGGATCAAAGGTAAAGTGGCGTAATTTGCTGGTAGATATCCTGGTCGATACGGATTCATTGCTACATTTGGTAGAACACCCTGAACGTACCTGACCGAAACCCTAATTTATACAGCCTTTTTTTTTTTGTATTAACATGCCTTCAATTGATTGCACGGTCTTACGTTACCGAACGCATCTATTAGAAATACCTTTTTCTCTTTAAGCAGATTTACAAATGTCTTGTCGAAATATCTAAGCCCTGCTAATGTTTAGTCACAAGAAATGAAAAACGAGATCTGTACATGTTGACAGGGTTCGTGAGTTTGCCGTCTTCGGTACCGATATAAGCATTGCTAAACGCATGACGACTGGGCACATGAACTCTTCATTTCAGCGGAGCCAGTACCTACGTGAAACCTAAATTAAATTACAATCGCGTTAGCAACGTATTAGTTGCGCGTTGTAGTTTGTGCACAAGGTGAGAAAATTTATTTCGATGCATATGTAATATGGTGCTTCCATTGAAAAACTCAAATTCACCATAAGTGACAATTTTATAAAAGCCTGCAAGTTTTTTTTTCAATAAAGGGGTCGTTTCAGTTGTATATAGATGAAAATTAAATTGTTTTTGTGAGCTTTCTGCATATAGTACATACACATAATATCATATTAGCTTGACCTAATCCGTTTTCGTATTGTCTACCATAGCAGAAAAGTCAACAACCGAATCAAGCGCCGATAACGACCCACAGGGTAATAGGGAAAAAAAGCTAACAGAGACTCACGCTAACGTCACATCCAAATCGAATCCATTAGCTGATGGAAAACGCAGAATCAACCTAAACCGCCGAGTGATTTGATGGAGCATCGCCCGCTATTTTAGCTCGTAACATTTTCTAGTGATCAGTTTTTAATATTTTCTCCTTTGCTGAACGCATTAGTTGGACAAGTAAACGCTGAAGCCTAAAGCAACGAGCCTAATCCTCTAGACTATACGTTTTCGGTGTGAAGGCGACGATAGATTCTATGAAGCCTACACCTTCATGATGATGCTTGAAAAGAAAGCAGATAAATTTACGCCACACTGAACTTGCATCTCAAATGATTTAATGATCGAGCTAAAAACAACCCGAACTGATACTTTGCGGTGAGTAAATTCAATCGACGTCCCCTTACTCTCCCAGGCTAGCTACAAGAGCTCCAACCACAATTCGATGCAAATAAAGCGTATCTTACTTCTGAAAGTTAAGTTCACTTTTCAAATCATGAAAATTTACCCAGAGTTCTCAAGCAAGGTACCCTTTTTAATTATATGCACAGAAAACTATATGTTTCAGTATTGCGAGAACGAGACCCCACTCAGCCATTTTCGTAGCAACAATTTCCGTGAGTGTCAGAGCATTGAGAACTAACAGGGCAGGACGTGCCGCTTTCGTAATCGACATGTGGAATACAAGATGCTGTTGATTCAACGAAGTTCCTGTTAGGTTAATACAGTGTACTTATATACCCAGCAAGGACCCCGCACCCAAGCAGATTGACAATGATTTCTGTGATATAGTATGAGTACAAGGACACAGTGTGCTTACTCGCGCATTGCCACGCTCTATTATGTAAAGCCCTTCAGCAGACAACAATTGGTTAGAAGAACCATTAAAGATAAGCGATTAAGCGGTCATAGACGCTGTCGGAAAGCGCACGAAAGAACGAGCACGCCCATCTCATCAGCACTCATGCTATATGCAAACATGTTCCGTATTCAAAGTACGCTGAATGAAATAGCCAGTGTTGGGTGGCGAGAACCCATCTGCACACAAACATATGCATGAATAAATCAAATATACGCCAAGTATGTATTTTTGTAAACAGAATATCGAAGTCTACCGTGTCGAATGGACCGCGGCCACGGTGAACGGGAAAGGTTAAAATACTCTTCGAAATCATTTCCCTAATTTACAACTGACAAGGTAGTTTCTATGAGTACGGTCGTGTGGCCTGTTTGACCCTCAAGTTACCAGCTAAGGTAATGAAAGTTTCATTTAATCAAAAAGTAACTTTACAACGATATTCAACTTCGGATACAAGCATCTAACCTGCATGCCATCAATATACAACCATTTCACAAATGATCGTAGCTGCCCTAATGTTATATATAATGATTTTTAAAGGAAACCTGGTGCTTTTGATTGTTTTAATAATACTGTATTATGCCACAATAAATAAACAATTTCTATTCTGATGACTGTACACGATGCAAGGTGATGCATTATTAGACACTAACTGTTTCCGTGACGGACTCTTTAACTAAGGGCCATATTGATGAACTAGCGGACTCAAAAAGTTTCCTATTGGACACGAGTTGTAGACGTAAAATGATGCCTCACTTCAAACAATGCATCACTCCTTTATGCAAGCGCCACATCCAGAAGGTACCATACGATATCAAATGTTAGTTACGAAAGGTTACGTTGTTATCATTTTACTACAGCCAGTAAACGGCCCTTATCCATCCCTAGCGAGCTCGTGTCAGAGTACTACCTGAGTCCGTTTTCCAGAACACGCTGATTGCTTTTCAATGTTCTCGTTGCTACAACCAACGTTTTAGGTTGATCAATGGACGATTTCCGCCTTTTCCTTAGTCCTCGTTCCCTTTTCACTGCGCACTAATTTGGCACACAACTTTTCTTTTTCATAAATTCGTCGTCGTTACGTTATGTAACGAGCTTTTACTTTTTTAGCTCAAGCTCTAAAAGTGCTTTGGAAATGTTTTTAAAACAGAGGTAAAAAAAAGTGCATCTTTAACATACTTTATGTCAGTATAGTGCCAGAGAGGTCACAAAGCTATCAAAACAGCCTAAGATGTTTGCGCAGTGCGCGGTGATAGCTGTGTACGTGAAAGAACTTCTCAAAAAGGGCCTTTGTTAGGCTCAAAGAGGCGAGATTGGACTTGAAGAATGCATCTTGTAAAGACTTCCGGTGGAACGGAATAAAAAATTAGTTGAAAGATGACAGCTATAGAGAGTGACAGCAGATACACCTCAAATTAAGTTGTTGTTACAATTCAAGTGTAACGTTAAAGTTTTGTTAGGCGAAAAAGAAAGGATAGGACTTTCTAACCAATCTAATATATAGCTGACATGTATCAAAACATGCGTTTACAAATATTTAGGAAATATTTGATGGGAAGAAAGATAGAAATTTGCGAAAATAACGCTTCGAATGCCCAGTTTATAATAAAGCAGTAGTAGCTTAACGTTAAATATACGAAATCGTTCACAAATTCAGGCATTCTATTCAAAAGAGTGTTACGGCTTCATTATAATTTCAGCTTTTTTTTTGTCCAAATCAGTCGTAAGAAGGTTTTTCTTCTGAGATTCTTGTGAGACAAATTGGCCTAGCCTGAAAAGGCTGAAAGGGCCTCGAAAGATTAACTAAGTTTTAAATAGGTATAATTATAAGGCAAGTAATAGTTTAAGGTTTGCTACATACTGAAAACGAAAGTCGCCATGCGTCACAACAGGCTGTTAGATAGGTTAAAGGTCTGACTTCATTCAGTCTTGTAGCATTATCCACCAAATCAGCGAACGGTAATTTACAGTAATTATGAAAGAGATCAGTGATAAAATCAATGCTGGTACACCACCTCCGAAGTTAGCTATCGCAGCGACATTGAAAGGTGTCTAAATTTAAGGCTGACTCTATAATAGCCGGGTGAAGATTCTATAGTCAGCAAAACTATACGGGTAAGTAACATGCATACATTGTATACGTAGTTGAAGATAAAATGTTGGCGAGCTGTTTTCAAATCGTTTAATCTTCGGACGCGTACATTCGGTTGACATTCAAACCGAAGGAACCAGTTCTGCGTACTGAGACAGTTTACACGTCGTATCGGGACGTATAACCGACGATGTATTATCCTCTAGACAATTTGCAGCAAAATGCTGAAAATAACGACATCTGAAATCGAACCTAACGGCGTCGCTCTATTCTCCCTGGACCTCGAGGAGGGTCAAGGCGAAGCTCGTCTATCATTGGAGCTAGCACTCGATAAAGGAGGCAATGTCAAGATTTTCAAGTAGTGGATACGTGTCGTCTTTATTACATACTCAAGCTTGATTCGCCTTTGAGTCACTCATGCAGCCCTCAATATCAGCTTCCGGCTTACGTCCGGTACGCCGGCTGACTGGCTCGTGGGAGCATAAAAGACAATGTGTCTACGTCCGGGTTCGAACCTAGACCACAACGTGGGCCACAGTAGTATTGACTTAGCTCGCGTAAATTGTAACGAACCGATCCAATCGACAACAATCTTTCCATGTAATAGAACATTTCACAAACGTTGTTATACGTTAGACGCTGTGTTTGCCTACAACGGCACCTAACGTCTAACAAAATTAGCCATTTGCGGTATGCACCATTGTACAGTATTATCTGTTTCCAAATGTCTCTTTCTAAAGCACACATAGCTATTAAAACCTAGACAAATTGCAATGCAAATCAAAAAACCAAGTCTCCAAATAGGTTTTGCTTTAAACTATTGAACTAAATACATGCAAAAATTTTAAAAAAAAATAACTAAATAGATGCGTAACAGCACAGCCATCTCCGGGTAGTCTAAGGAAATACGTGCGGCGGCAGCAGCGAACAACGCTGCAGCATATGCTTTATTTTATGCTGATTTTAGCGCCTTCGAAAGTTCTAAGTTGAAAACCCATTATTCATTCGATTACGCTGTCTGCATGAGGTGAATCACAGTTACAGTGGCGCCGATATAATTGTTGTGATGATGATTACTGAAAACGTATTTCAAATCGCAGTTTAAAAGGTACAAATATTCAATCATATAGCTTCAATTTGTTACCAAATGTTACCTGCACTTCAAATTCATCTATATTCCTCAATTTATCTTTATTCGATTGCATTCAGACGGTTCCGTTATCACAGTCCAGATAAATGCAGCCATCGCTGGAGCTACGCGTGTTTCTTTGCAGTGAGCTCTGGTCGTTTCTTCAGAGAGCAGACGCAGGGAATATCCACCCATAGTAATAGCAACGATAAGGGGCAAGCAGTGAGCCGCACGGTAATTTTTTCGTTTTTGAACTTTCGCTAGTTTCTGAATTGCAAATGAAAAAAGGTAAATTATATCCTCACATGGTGTGGGGAGCCACCTTGGACGCCAAAGTAATTCGGCCGAACTGATGGCTTGTGATTGATAGCTATGGGTGGGCTCTCCGGCTGCTCGTCAGCCCTTACGTTACCCCCCGTGAAAGCCAGGGAGAAGCCTATCGTCACTGAAACATACAGCATCGCCCGTTATTATAGCAACGTCAATGACAGAAGCTGGTCGACATATCGGTCCAAGAAGGACAGGTCCATATACCGTAGACGAATGAAAGGTTCGCAAAGATTCACGTTGTCCTTAGCATTAACGTAGTGGAAAGCCGTTGCGTAAAGGATAACGGCATGGGAGCTGTTTTCTCTCAATAAATCTCAATGCAGTAGAGCTACAGCTAAATAAACGTTGCGCTCTTCCGAAGACGAACTCGGTTAGTATTTGTTTACCCTACATCGCCGATTAGGCAAAAATCCAAGGAAAAATCATAATCACAAACTGCAACGTGAGCAGAACGCTCGTATCAGACATACCCACTATAATCAGACTATAAATAAAGAAATTGAAACCTCTAATTATGTAGCAACGTGCATATAGGACACATCAGCTAAACCATATTTTTTTTCTGGTTTGTTCGTATTAGAATTACGTTCGAAGCTCTTAGGTTGTCAAGTAATTTGCGGTTAGAAAATTAAGAGGCCTTAATTAAGACGAAATGTTATTCCAAACGATTGTAGTTGTTTAAGAGAGGTGGAATAAATAGAGGTTCTATTTAACTTTCATCGATCTACAAGATATATTAAAACTGTTATTGTTGTTCGCGCTCGTGAACAGGTTTGAAAGTTACTTCGAAGAGGTAAAATGTAACGTGCTATATGTACGCTGCCTTCGGGAACGAGCTCGATTTACAGTTACTCAACTCTATCGACTGTATTGATGACTGGATGACCCGAGCTGTATTTCAAGATGAGCTTAAGTCGCGCGAAATTTCCAAAGTATACACAGAAGCAAATCATTTAGAGCTGACTAGCGAAAAGTATGAAGATAAAACTAGTTAGCAGGTGCATCTCGTTGCTCTATATTTCATTACGACGCTTATACCTAGGGCTTTTTTTTTTTATCGTTTCGATAAACTTGTGACGTCGGAAATCGAGGCGCATCTTGCCCATACGGGTGTTCACGCAAAGCTGAACATTCGAATTCCAAATATAGTTTTTTTAATGCTAAAATATTCATCTTATCATAAAATAGTAGTGTGAAAATTATCTATAAAATACCACACCTGGTAAATGATTTGTTCGTTTTTTCTCCTTCGAACTATTCTCCTTCTTTCAATGGAATTTACAATCACGATTTGGCAGATGCAGCTGAATACCTAGGGGGTACGGAGTCTAATCTTTTTCTCTACGAAATGTTTTAAGTTTAGAATAACTTACAGAAAAAACCCAAAGACGTTAGACTGCACGATCCAAACGGCTAGTTCAAATTACCCCCAACAGTATGAGCAAGCAGCATTTTATGCAATGATTGTTTCGCGTGATGTATGGCAAGTGAAAGTCTACTTGTTGATACCATATGCTTTCGAAATTCATAGTATCCATTTGAACCTAGCTAAGTTAGCGCTCACCATCGACCGTTTGTGTGTTTCCGGCAGATCCATTGAAAAACTAGCCCAACAATACTTTTAACCCAAAGTACAGTACCAAAGAATGATATGCTAGATATATATTTTCTCCTCATGAAAAATATGTGTATTTTTGTCATTGCAAATTTTGCGAGAATTTTTCTTGTCTGCGAGACCATTACAATGAGCATCGTTCCCTTGTTGTTTTTCAAATATACAACTGACGATGTGCTAAGGGTCTAATGAATTGTTAAATGGGCTAGATCCTGTAGGCATGAGGACGAACTGCAGTGGGTCTTGGAATATTTGATTTTGGAACACGCTATCGAAAGGGTGTTCCTGGATCTGCAATCATAAAGGGCCGCGATTTTTTCGCTTGAATGATCTGGATGAACACGTGTCAATAGTCTGTCATGAATACGAGACTCACTTTCGCTGATTTTTTTCGTTTATCGTACACCTTACAGTTGATGCACTTAGAACAGTTTCTTTACCAAGAAAAATAAGGTAATTTGCGATTCGTGGCAGTCCCACGCAGAGCTTCTTTCCGAAGAAAACGAAACGTTGTTGGGTCGAACGAATAGCGACCCATTTCTACCAATACTGTACATTTACATTTAGTTAATTTCCAACCACATATGATATTTGCTAATCCAGACATATGTGACTTAAATTCTATGCATCAGTTAACACTCACAATGCTGAAATCTATAGTGTGCTCAAAATACCACCTTATTATCCATTTATCTTTATTATATATCCACTATCGCCATTAGGCATCTTATCAGACGGCCGGCTCCCACCACGAAACAAACGCAATGTCTCCCCAAGATAAGCAGACAAATACGTTACGCACTAAGCGATTACGTAGACATAGTACAAAGACCTAGTCTAATCTAACTTATTAGAAAGTTCACTTTATCACTTACAAAATGATCACGAAAATTACACATTCGCTTTCACCGACCCTATGTTACGGCTGTTCAAGGTAGGAAAAATAGAAACATGTAAATGTGAGAGAAGCACAAACGAGGATATCGTTACTCTGTGCTAATCTGGCGTCAGTAATAGTACCGTTAACACCATTTTGCTGTTTTTGAGACAAGTATTTAAAACATGAAAGGAAATTCATTAATGTCCTAGCTAGATGAACTTCCGTTGGGACTATTATATAGGACAACCGATTGTCGGTACCAACGGTTTCAGGGAAGAAATTCAATACAGTGGAGTAGAAGATTCACAATATACACAGATTTTTTAAAGAGCGCAAAAACACTGTTTTTGAAGATTGTAAAATCCTTAGGTAAACATTAGAAGCGGTTTGGGAGATGAATGATCTTTTGGATCTGTCGGATATTATTTTAGAGGGTTGTCCACGTTTGCTATAATTGTTAGTCTTGTTTCGAATACTTGCCCCGTCTGGCATATTTTAGCCTTTCGTTGGGTCTTCATTTTTTCAGCTTCCTAGATTTTTGAATCTTCAGCCTGTGACCAGTCCAAATTTTAGGTTGGCCAAATTCTTATGTATGCCATTTTCGGCAGTTCGGAACCCCATCGGACCTTTAGTCATAATCGCTCCTTTTAGAGTGAATTATGTATCGAAGAAGCGATTCAGCAACTAATTGAAGTGAGTCGTACTTAGAGTTGATAAACAGCTTATGGAAGCCGTTTATCTCCTGTGTCCTTTTTGCATTATGTCGGCGATATACGAATACCTCAGCTATCGTGGGCAACACCAATTTAAGCGATCCATTAGTAGACTCACTGTTAGATTTCTGCCTCTTGATCTCAGCCACCTATTTTCCAAGCTGTGGCACACAAACATGCAACAGAGTTTCCATCGAAAACTTTAAGCGCCGTCAAAGCTTTATAGAGTCAAATGTTGACAAACACTTTTGGTTTCACTTTGTGCGGCTTTTCGCTGTCTCCAAGACCTTAATGTTATCAATTTGTCGACTAAGTTTAACTATTTGAATCCGCCTTCATGATCTGACTGTATTTTTGAAATATGGAGCAGAGCAGCTTTTTTAAATTTTCAAAATCGTATGGGTTGCCGATGATCAGGCTTTGTCCCTCTCAATTCAAAGTGTCGACTTAGGGCTGGAATAATGATATGCATAAAATCAACCGCTTGGGAATCGTACCTTTATTTAGATCGATGTAAAATCGAAATTTCTGTTTTTTTTTTTCTTATATATTTTTCCTAGCATGTGCAGGCGGGTCGTTACAGCGGTAAATTTAACTACTTCGTCCAATTGTGCAGAGAGCTCTTGCTATTGTCGAACTCAGCCAAAATGAAAATCATTTTACAGCCCCTGCAGAACAAATGGCGCACATTTCGAAGCCAACGCTTTAAAAAAGTACACAAATAGCAAAGTATAAATGTTGCCCAGAGTATAATACATCCTAACCTAAACCTACAACGGGTAAAGGTCTATCGCTAGGTCTGCGCATTGCGAGTGTACTATCCAAGCCGCTTATTCTGGCGTTCGGCTCGGCATAGTACGTGAATGGCATAGACGTTTACACAAAAGGAAAACTCTGATGAAAAATAGGTTCTTTTAGCTCTCAAAATTCGCCCATGTCCTTTTCGTACACAGGTCCTTTCTCTTTGCAAAAGGAAAAGCAGAGATATGGTGAGTTGCAAGTAGGAGAAAAACACACCTATGAACTGAAAAATGAAAGATGGACGAAGAGTCCAGCAGCTCCCAGCAGTTTTGGGTAATGTAGGGTACGATGCCGACCTTCACGAACGACCAACAATCTATCCAATATTTGGTTTTGTCATAAATCAGACAAGGACTAGCTCTCAGATAGGTAGAATAAGAGCACGAAAAAATCATCGCTTTATAATCACAGACGCTGCCTCTCGCCGTAAAGAACTTCCATAGTGTCCTTACCACTATACAATACAGCTGCTGCAAGATATCGGTTGTCTAGTTGTCGGCAGGTTTACAGGTGCACTTTTTTATGTATCCGTTTCGAAAAAAGACTGCTTAAATCGAATTCTAAATAACTGAACTTTACATAATTAATGAGGCGCGAACTTCATGGAATACGAAGGAGATTATATATATAATTTTGTCCAAAAACGTCAAGTTTTTCCTGTATTCATTGCATGCACAAATATTAATTAGTGCTCGGTTAAATTTCACCCTCCTCTTGGTAAGGTCAATGTGTTCACTAAAATTTAGTTTTTTCGTAGAGCTTTTTATTGCTTTACGGCTTCCTTTTAGACCTGTTCAGATAATTGGTACAAGTGGGGTCATTACGAAAGCGTAGAATGTACATCCTTTACACACTAGCGTGATTGGCCATCGCTATAATACCCCATTAATATGCAGGCAAAAGAAAACCTGTTGTGTTGAACAGGCACAGAAGGCCTAGATAGCTATAGGTTTTGGATGTGATGTCCGACCTTCGTAGATAATGAATCGTAAAATAATTGGCACACGTAATTACAATATTCTGTTTATTTGGTATCGCCGAATTGGCATTTATTTAGGCAACAAACTCCCGAGGGGCCATAAATAAGGAACCCAGCACGACTGGTTTAATGCTGATTTTGCGATGACATTTGCGCCATGAACAAGCATACGAAATAATAACACATTATATTAAATCCGCAACAGAACAGGGTATCGGTTTCTTGCTTAATGAAATAGGCTTTTCGATAATTTGTCGTATTCAATAAAGTAACTAATCAATTTACGACAAGGATATTTTGTATTTCTTGCTCGATCCGTACCAAAAAGAGGTACCTACTAACGGCATTCGAACGTGAGCTTTCCGACGTACTCTACACTTTATCGGATTATGAAACTTGTTGAACAAGCACTGTGATTGCGGAGCTCGATCATTTCTGTGCTTAGCAATACTCTGTGAAAAGTTGGCCGCAGTTATCAGCTAGGAGTACTTTCACGGTATGCATTGAGGTCGACCCAATGCCACCAAGGTATGCGCACTTAAGGTTATTCTAAGCGCAGTGGGCATCAAATATAAGGTGTCTAAAATGGCACTCTTAAATTCTCTGCGACTAGGCATACTCTGCGCCAATGGCCTAGCGCTTCCGTGGCGATACCGGTGGCCCCAGTTTGGACGTGAAGGTAACCGCTGCGCTTTTTCTGGTTAGGGCGCCAAAAATAAATTTCACTACTGAACTATTATGGCGTGCCCACAAAATACTTCTAATATTTCGTTAAATATCATTAAGCATCGCGTTGCCCACTAAAATAGCAGACCTAAACACCATTTTTCGATATTGCTTTAATTGGCTTTTAGAAACAATTAAAGTAGTAACAGTATACCGACAGATTATAATAGCCGACAGATAAAAATATCCTTTGCAGGACCACAGGTCCTGCAAAGGATATTCTTAAAAGCGCGTAACATTTCCACAGCATCTTGTGCATTTTTAGAAACAAGGAAGTCAGATGATTACGCACTGATACATTTGTTACATATGTGAAGCATTGGACCAACAAAAAAAAAGTATGTCTTCGAATATGACTACCATCAGGCACGGCTATTCGAGTGGTTTGTGTGCTTTCTGCGATTTTATGCAGTCCAGCCCAAGTGAAAATGTTAATTGTTGACAGGCTATTAAAATATTAAGCCCCTGTTTGAACACAGGCTGTCACGGTTGTCACTTTAGAGAAAACACCAAGAACCAGTTGTTTTTTTAGTCATTGTCCAGTGTCGTTCTGAAGCCCAAGCGTATGTAATGGAAGGACAGAGCTAGAGGCAGCGGCCTCATATTAAGAGAAAGTGATGCACCGTACTTTAATGGTATCTTTTAATCGAAGATGCCAATGGCGTTTGATGGAAGGCAAAAGTGACGACAGAGTGAGAGAAGAAGGTCCCAGGCAATCCGTTGAGCCTGCTGGGCACATTCGTGGTTCGCGCGGCCGTTGTAAATAGAATTCTATTTTTCGCTTGCCTGCTGAGAAAGGGTTTCTTTGGCCTGATTCGTGCCACTTATCCAGCAATAAAGAGCGATAACAATTCGGATGGAACGTCCCTGCTAGTGGCGGATTCCTTCTTCCATTTAATTTCTATCCCATGACTTTAACGACTATCATAAGATAAATTTGTAATGGTAACCCTTGTGGGATCGTGCTTCATTATGCAGGGGCTACGTAAATTTGACTGCAGGTTAGCAAACGGGGTAAAGAGATGGATATGGTCCTAAAGTAAAAATAAATTGGTTCGTGTAACTAATTAAGACTTTAGGACACACTTTTCAGTAACTAGATTGTGTATGGTCCACCCTTGCCTAAATGCAGTATACGTACGTACGTGTAAAGTCCGAATGGGATGTACTCAGTTGTCTCATATTAGGCCTCCTTTGTAGTAATTTTAAAACGAAGAGTAAGCGCTATACACGTTTTTGAAAAAGGTTTGTTGATTATTTTTGTTTAAAAATTTTTACTTTATATAATATATAGTAGATGCAATAAATTTATCAGTGCGACACTGTAGACAGTACATACATTAATATGACATAGAAGCATTTTGTGTCCTGCATGCCTACGTTAAGTTTCTAGGAATATGTTAAATTAGGACTTCGACACCGGACAACGAACATCGACGAAGTCTTTCACCTACTCACAGTAACGGTGGAGAAACACACAGGGGGCGTATAGGGATCGGCTCAAGTAGAATTCTTCGTTCAAAAATAGGTACCGAAAAAATGCATCTGCCTGAATAGTCGATACTGGATCTAGTTTTGATCAACAGGGACATAAATTCTAAACAAAGGGATTTACGTGGCACCACTAATTAGCTAGATTCAGGTTAGCATTTGGTCATGCTTTTTTAGCTGACTTGTGGTCGCCAAATAGAAACATGCGTCGCCGCGATGGATAATATTGATTACCAAAGCTAAAAAAACTAGTGATAAAAAAGAAGGCTATGACTTACTTTGCATTATATTTTTACGTTTTTAATGACGAAAGGACTATTATAACTAGGGGAAGCTTACTGAGGATTTTTTAACTTCTCTAAAAAAGTATTTCTTGTATTTGCTTATTTATTATAGCCCACGATTTTTCTAATAGCCGGTATATGATCATGTAGCATTTTGCGAATAGAAATCGAGCCGTGTATACACTCTACGGTCAGGTCTGATGAAACAATTACGAACTTTATAGCGAAGCCAGCATAAAGCGATTCCAT
Organism: Varroa jacobsoni; assembly: GCF_002532875.2. NCBI lineage: Eukaryota > Metazoa > Arthropoda > Arachnida > Mesostigmata > Varroidae > Varroa > Varroa jacobsoni. The sequence goes on from NW_019213423.1 coordinate 77,012, forward strand.
CTGAGCGTAGTTTTACTGTTCTATTTTGAAAGCCATTCAAGTACTAAGAGCAGAGAATAGTGGCGTTATCATCGAAAGGTCAGGCTCATCATGTTACGTTCGGGCAACAAAAGAGCAACAGTTCATTGGAGGACTGCGGTGGTACTACAGATACAGCTCGCGCCTGCTCTAAACTGGAAGCATGTGCCTTCCCCCGCGTACCTTTATTTCATGACTTCGTGATCAACATCTTATTTCGTAAATATTTTCACGATTCTTTAAACAAATCTATTTTCCGAATAGTTTCATGAAACTGTGAGAATACCGAAAACGTGCAAGGCGTGTATCATTTTCATTGTTACGTCACGTCATCTCATTTTTCCACGCACTCCCTGGTGTGGCTTTTCATTACGTGTCTTCCCGTTTCTTGTCTTTCTTCGTCGCAGATACTTCACCCCTGCCTGTCTGAAGATTCCTGCAACGTTGTTCCGAGGCGACGCCAAAACGTCTAAGGACATCACTGATCGTTTGAACACTATGTACGGTACATACGCTGTAACGCCCTTCAACTCCTCAATCTCCGGTTGCAGCTCGGAGTATTTTTCGGTGTGGTGTTTTCTCGGACAACCGCCTCTCTGCAGTCATTTAGTTAAGCGCATGGAAACAATAATAACAACAGTAGCAACCAGCCAGGAACCACGGACAAGGAGTAGCAAGCAACGTACGCGGCGTAGCAACAGCCCCAGAACATACAGCATAACACAGCAGGGGCTGCGTACAACTTTGCTCAGGGTGGGCAAGCGTGCAGGAGACCCTGAGCTGCTAGGAAGAAGGAAGATATCCCGCACGCCTAAGGAGGCCTGAAGGCGTGAAGGCACGCGGAAAGGCATGCAACACTATAACAAGCTTGCGAAAATGTCCTCTTCCAAAGACGAGGCATCGTTGCCGCGCGCAAGTCTTCTCAGCCAACTTTTTCAGCTAAGATGCCGAGTTCTCTCCTGGTCGTCTGGCACGTCCTGTAACACGCCTCGAAGACGTGCTCCAAAGCCCGGGCCCGGAGCTCCATCTATGCTTCACCTAAAATCCAACTGGCAAACCAGAGACTGCTTTTCCACCGCTATCGCCACCGACTCAAAAGCACAAGCAGTAATGCTTCGTAAAGAATTCATTCAGAAGACGGCGATGGTGCGTTCGGCGCCTCAGTGGGAATGGCAAAGGGAAGTGCAAAGGAAGTTTAGTTTGTGGGGTTGCAAGAAGAAGCGAGGTAGGGATACGAGGAGCGAACCCTGACGCCAGAAGTGATGGCCATGCAACGGCAATGCCAGATAACCAGCAAATAGCGCAGATCTCAAAAAGAAGACGAGAACCACGAAAAGAATATACGCTTTTGCGGTACGGGCGCACAACAACAACAATTCTTTTGTACGCCTGGGTTTCAGCGACCACACGAGGCTCTGCACGCAAAGGAAGTTGTCCCAATCGCAAATTCGTAACGTGAAAGCATTGATTTTCATTTGCTACAAAATTACGATGCATGAATACAATTATCCATAGTTGTATAGTACGATGGATAATCTACTAAGTAGTGCGTCTAAATAAGCGATGCAAGGACGATGCTAATATCTAATAACAACATCCGCAAGCGAGTCTATGATTGTAAAAAATTCGAGTTTGCGCGTAAAGCTCACTCAGCTGGTAACCGCTTTACGGCACCTACTTTTTGATGATATATTTTATAGTCTCAGTGTTTCAAGTTTTACGTCTGCTATTGCTGTTAAACATTCCATCAGACAGACGGCTGGCTTGCAGCACAAAGCGAAGTTTGCCTATGCCTGAGTTCAAATGTGTTTATAATATTAGCGGACAAACAGTTACCCAGGGAGATATTTTATAGCCTAAAGCAGGTCAAGTATGTGCATGTATAAGTTGTATTAGTAATCCCGAAAATGGCTCAAAGGATTTTCATCATTTGGGCAGTTAGACTTCGCCCTACAGGAAATAGTGCTAGAACACGTTTAGCAATCCAAGTCCGTAACCTTCGTGCTAGGTAAAGCTATAAAAATGTATTGAATTTATCCTAGAAAATTAACATAACGTAATCTTTCCCGTACGTTTAGCACGTTCCGTACGGACGTAAACGTTATTCTTCATCGAGTACCAACACCCATTCAGTCCGGGTAATCGGTGCATCAATTAGATGAAATTTAATTAAATTATACATTTTTCGTTAGTTATACGCAGTGGTTGCCTGATAAACCAACACAGTTACTAACACTAATTATCTGCCTAAGTACCTGCCTACTAGCGTCGGTGGTACGTATATGCTTGCCGAGCTACAGGGTCCATATTTCAGTTTTCGTTTTCTTTAGGCGACTACGTAGGGAAGGTCCTTCATATCACGAATCGATAGCTCTTCGTAAATTGTATCGATACATTGTACGTGTTCGTATGGTTAAAACCACGTTAAAAAACGTGGCACACGCAGCGTGTTCGGAAATACAGCGGTCTCTATAACACCGTTAGCTAATAGAGTTTTGATGACAGCCACGAGCATTTTCCTACAAGCCTCTGTATTTTGGTCAATTTCCAACTATCGGTTCAAGTTTCAGCCAGTTTCCAAGTTAGCTATTATTGTTGCTACAACTAAATAGTTCTCGAGTTAGCATACGTCTTTACTATGATGGTCATCTATAGTACCGCAAGGACTAATCATACATAATACTAACGAGCTTCAAGTTGCTGGGGCCGACACGTTTTTCGTGATTTTTCTGCACAATTTTTTTACGTGGAAATTTACCCGAAGGGAGCTATCTTTGGCACTCATCCAAAGTAATCGCCTAGCATGATGATTACAACTATTAGAAGATCGTGCCTTTCATGCATTTATAGGGCCCTACAAATGTACAGAGCTGTGCAAATCAAACAAATATATAGGGTAAGCGAAGCTATTCATCTATAAATGAAGACAACGTGTTTAATAAACATACTTTACCTGTCCGATAATAGCTAGATTATATTATTCGTCTCACTAAATTATATCGAAGAAACAAAAGTACGATTGCAGTATTGTCCTTCTCGTGTTTGAGCGGCGACCGAAGGCCCAACATACTTAGGCATTAGGCTTCGAGTTCATAGATCGAGGCTGCTAAGGTCGTATTGATCGGATATTAAGTTTCAGTGTGATCGATGAGCGCGACTCCTCTCGATTAGGATCTGTAATGGAACACAGTATCAATAATCTGTGCACACAGATTGGCTGTGGTTTAAATGATGCTAAAGCTCGATTTTAAGGAGACACCGATGTGCTAGTTGCACAAAAGACGGCCTAATTTCCGACTGTTTTGGGTACGTGAATAATAACATGAGAAAAGTGTATGAAAATATAATGACCCGTTAGGCCAAAGCTTCCTTTTTTTTGGCTAAGTCGTCCAGCTCTCTCGGAGCCGAGAGACTACCAATCACATACACGTAGCTGCAGCATGACCCAATTGTGTTGCCTGGCGTGACGGTTTCTGCGTGTAGTTGAGACTTCCCATAATTACGGTGAAGGGTAAAAGGGTTATTTTAAGAAGCAATTGATATAACACATCCGAATGGGTAGTTTTGTTAAGTGGTACCGCTCGCTATAGCCATAAATCAGACCATCTAACCCTGCACCGACACAACTAGGCCATGCTAAATTTAGCCCAGGTGACATAATCCCAAATCAAAAATGCGAGGTCCTTAGAGTTGGTGTTTAGTTAGCGTTACTTTTAGTTAAATAAACCACTGGCTTCAATTATAGCTTTGACGATCTGATTAAATATCAATATTATTATTATTATGCGGATGAGCACCTGCACATGTTGTTCTGATTTCCTGTCAGCTCTGCGCTATCGCTCTATTTAGGGAAAACGAACGGACAAATACTCATACTTAGAGCTACGGAGCGATGCACCTCATTGATTTATATAATAACGTGACATCGTCCTGATTGCGAGCTTCGCTTGTTCTTTTTAGGACATTTTAATCAATCGTATCGCAAAAAGCCTCATAAGCCACGTGGTATGCACGTTCATTACTGTCACGGCAAAATAAAGCAACGGATCATTTTAAAGGGACATAAAGACCGTGGATACATTTAATACAAATTCTTTATTTTGGCCGTAAGTTGTGGTATATCAAATCAGATGACTCATTAATTTTTCAGGCGATGGTACACAGTCTTTGTCCAAATCTCAACTGTTTAGTTGGCCAGCAGTCACAGATAGGCTATCTAAAGCTAACCGGGCATCATCCAAAACTCTCTATACACATGCATATATTAGCTGGTTGGGCGGTACAGTTTAGATAAACGCTACATAGCAGACGAAAAAAATTATAAACACGACACGCACCTTTCACCCCAAACTGTATGCGATCTTTTACATGCTCATTAACAACTGTATTAGAAGAGAATAGAATGTCTTCAATCTAGCCTATCACTACATTCGTGCCTCTTCTCTACTGGCGGCTGTGTGTATCGTATAGCCACAGGCGAAACTCAACTGCGCTGATAACGCTATCAAAGTTACAATCGTAGGCGTTAAAAATATCGGTTTTTCTTAGCATGTTCCAATGTAAGAACTCCAATATCCCGGAAAGGGGCTGGCGGAAATGGTCCGTCAACGTTCGATTTGGTAGAACCATTAAACTCACTGCCGCAGCGATGGAATGAATCCCGCTCAGGGAGACACTTCATAACCGGCATAGGGTAGTAGGCAATTTAGATATCGTGGGCAGTAGAGTTGTAAGTTTAACTCTGTGGGGTGAATCCGAAGGAAACCTTCTTTGAGAGAAAAAAATATCTTGCCAAAACTATTGCCACAGCTGAAATAGATATACGTACAGTTTGATATTATTTGTCTTTTTAGACCTTTTATAGTCTGCTAGCAAAGCTAATTAGTATCGAATGCTGGACAAATAAGGAATTTAGCGGTAAGGTTTTTTGGAATTAATGATCACGTTAATAAATTTGACCACAGATATATAATTGGTAAACTTCAACGAAGTTCTAGGCCTTGTCTTGTTAGTATTATGAAGCTATAAAATAAGTTGCCTATTTGCCTAAGTTGAGTCCTAGAGTTCATTAATGGTGATGATTACCAGAGGATTATTATCGATGTTTAGTACATGCAAACATAGTATTTAGCTGCCACGGGTCTACATGATAAGTCATAAAGGAGTTATAAAGCATTGACACAGCTAAGGTCGTCAAACGCTGTAGTTCGACCGTTGCATCTTCCTACAAGCTACGTTCTGCAACACCAGTTTGTGTACCAAAAAAAAAAATTTTTAAATTTATCTCAGATTATCAAAAAGGACCAACATTATAGCCCATCATATGACACAGACTTAATTAACAATACAAATAAACCTAGGTGGGTTGCGCGGTACATATTACAAGTATTTCACATAGATCCGCACCTTCTAAAACTACAGCAACGCTGATCATCGCCAGGCCTCACGGTCACGTTCGTTGTTGTTTTTGGCTTATTATTTTTCTGTAATGTTCGGTTCGTTCCCTGTTGTAAGCAAACGATGAAGCCCACATTTGTGGGTTGCCATATATGGGTCACAGTGTTTTTGGGTCTACTTGTGGATGCATCGCATGTACATGTAAAAAGATCGTTAAGGGTATCGCAACAAATCCGAGCTGACCTCATTGACCTCTATGTTTCCAATGTGTGTCTGGGGTTCGGCGGTCATCTCGATAGTATGGTTTTTCAAAGAGATCTACCACAGTTAATGGTACGTTGTATGGAGCCACTTTTATCTGCATGTATTGTGTAATATGTGTTAGATTGATGCGCATATCTGAATCTATTCTGTAAAGATGGCCGGACATCTATAAAAATTCGTACAAGGAAGGAGCGCCGCGAGTTACGGCTCGGGGAACAACAGAATAACAACGTAAAACTTAGTCCAGCATTTCTGCTCTGGTTCACTTCATTATGTCAGTATACAATTTTTATATAGTAAAGGCTCATTGTTTTTCAGGTATCACGCCAAAATGCCCATAAATGTTTCCTAGGTGCGGGAGATATCAGCGATGCTGAGATTCAGATCCTCGCCATGTACGAGGTAGATTGTTTCCTCTTTCGAACCAAGAAACGGAGGCACACGCAAACCTAGAGCCGTTAAGAATAAGCCATTGATACAGGATAGATTTAAATGATAATATTTAATAATTAAGCTTAAGTTGAATTACTATTCATTTAGCGAAACTTAGCTCGTTCAGTGTGTCTATTGAAGTACAATTTTGAGTCAATTAACAGTATTTTAGGCTTCCGCCGACAACATTTGAATTTTTTCAGTTACACTATGCCGTTTGCAAGAAAAATGCCCGAAACGATCTGGTCGAAAGTACTCTCCGAGCTGATAAGTTGCTACAGAAATGTCTGCAAACACTATCCATACTAGATCTGCATCTCCGAGAAAGGGTGGGCATATTTGTTTATTAAGAGCACAACCAGTTTAGTTGATTTGTACTGATAACGCATTTTTTCTTATGCTATTTTCCTATGTATAATGACGGTATATATATTGCTTCATGATTATATTTCAATCAAAAAGGGGTCTTTCCGGTTTGCGCAGTCTAGATGATCACAGAATATCCCTTTAATTTTTCTAAAGGCTACTGAAATTAGGAACAAGCGCCAATAAAACGGCGTCACTCAAACAACTCAAGTTATTATAGATAATTCGTCAGAGTCGTAATCTCACACGAGGCTGAGAAACACTGAAAGAATTCATTTCCGAGCCGTAACTTATTGCCAGTACACATCACCAGCCATACTTAATGTTATTAAGGACATACACATTTTCTTCTAACAAATTGAATATTTCGCGCATGTCCCAGAAAAAAGGCTAAAGAAACAATCTTTTGGAACGTTCTCATAGTAACCATTGAAAAACAAACATGCTAGCCAATATATTGGTTCGAATCTTAAAATGTTTGCGGAATACGATAAAGAACTTATAGGAAAAGTATGTTCAATAGCTATAAGAGTCGCAAATATGGTTATTACCCCACTGTTATGTAGAGATAACCCCAGATGAGTCAGTAAGCCCTTCTAACAATCTCGAAAACAATGCCGGAGGTAGATTCTGAGGCCACATGGCCAAATAGCGAAGAATCAGCTCGGAAACACGCAGTCTTCTAGAATCAATCCTATTATGATTCATTCGTCGGAAGCAAGCATTTATCTGTGGAAAATCAAGATGGACATACTAATTATAACTTATATTGCAGAATCGGCACGGATGCCAAAATACATCGATCAAGTATACCAGTTTATCCACATACGTTCCTCGCTGCTGATATGAGATGCGTGATCTATATATATATATATATACAGCTTGGAAGAGCTGACCATATTTTCACATAGTGAAATTGTTTGTATTTATCTGATGAAGGAAGAGTCATCACAGTTGGCACAGATGTACACTGAATGCGGCCATCGAAAGGAAATTAGATGGAAGCGTAGCGTTCAATGAACTGTCCTTGCTAAGCAACAGCAGGCCGACTGTTACAAATTAACCATGCGACCTATGTGACATGGCTAATTTTAGCGTTCGAACAATCTAGTTGTAACCGTTTTTATTTGTATTTCTAGAACGCCCAGCTAAAACAGTGCGTCGAATTCGCAATGCTCTCTTCATATCCTGTGGAGCCGTACGACCCAAGGACTTAAGTGCAGCCTATCGACGAATGGCACAATTATAATACAATATTTACTTTTCAAAACGCTGAACGTTATATTGTATAGTGTGCCTTAATTTTCTACTACCGGTTCTTACTACCATCTTTGAAGTGTTCTATGTGTAGAAATGCTTGAGTGGCTTCAAAGTGATTTAACAGCCTTCCGCATAGGATCTTCGTATGATTACCAGCTGCATTTTGTCGATATCTCTGAAAGTGTGGAGTCAATGCCGGCTTTTAGCGCCTCGGACTCATTTACTTGAAAAGATATTCATGCTAAGGCTGTCAATTCAGCTAAATATTTCGTGGAACCGTTGGCATTTCATTATATTTAGCTAAAATGCAGGAGGAAGTACAGGCACCAATAGCGAATTATAATTAGCGATAAAATGTCGCAAAGACTGACTCGAAGTACAAGCTCTGCAACGAAGCGTGGAGGGACGTGATATTTAGGGACATCCATGTCCATACCCTGCCAGGATCTCACTAGTAGCTCTCCCAGTATAGTTACAATACCTGCAAAAAATTAACGGAAGCACGTTCTTTCAACATCGGTCATGTCGTATAGCGACATTAATGGTACAGGATAATGTGTAAGTAGCTGGTATATCCGTGGACCTTGATTTGTAACACCCAGTTACTGGTCATATGATTACGAAAAGATAAATGTGTTCAGCAGATTGTAAGTTTGTTTGGAAGATTCTGGCCCAAGTTAACAGTTTGGCCAGTGTGAATATCATGACGTGACCTATTAATGTTATGTCTTAAACTGGTCCCCTTCATGCAACCAGCAATATTACTTAAAATAGCAGTTTCATCCCTTCAAAAAGTGATCGATAATTGTATTAAACCCGTTGCTTTATCCAGGGAAGTTGCTGCCTATTAGATTACCATATTACATTATAATTATCGGTGTTTTTGGGCTGGATCGTCGATTGTTTCGAATTTTATCTTGGAGTTTAAATTCCGCTGTTACTCTAAGAAGGCTAGAGAGAAATATGGCATAAAAGAGAAGCGTTACCGGCGTAACACTTTTGGGGTTCAATTCTCAGGCTGCGCTTTTATAGCTTCTGGGGTTTTTTGAAGCTATGATTTTTCAATACCATTCATTTACTAATTTTATTTGGTCGTATCTATTTCATGAAGGCAATCCTTAGTCAGTTTCAGGGTAGATTATTAGCTGCGTGATGACCAAATTAAGGTCGAACAGATAGCTTGTCTTTGCTTTCTCGCTTTACGATCATACTGACATTGTGTAGAAATTTTTTTTTGTCCAATCTTGTATAAATGTATTATGATCCGGGATCGATAATTCATACCGCAGCGCCTCACAAAAGGTCCGCGCCAACCACCTCACGAGCGTTATCACTTATTTAAACGACCCATCTGATTCTGGACTTAAAGGTTACTAGGTTCTATAAAAATAGAGCCGTTCTGGCGATAAAAAGATAAGTTCCTATTCCATTGTTGATCGTCTAATGGCGATACGATTAGTAGTACTGTTAATGCTGTGTTTTCTTTGATGATGAAGAAAAATGGTTACTTTGTACGTGCGTTAATTCGGTATCGTTTCAAACTTAACCACGAATTTACAGGTTTACACCATTTAATACACCATTTCACATTCCTACTTTATCATTTGTAGTATATATGCGTCTATTTCTGATATTAAATCGAGCTGCTACTTCCGGAAGTCTCGAAAAAAAAAACAAGCATTTCAGATATTCGAGGAAGTAATACCGCATTCGCATACGTGTGCAGATAACGCAATGTGCACGTTTTTACGCATGTACATCTACAACAACTTATACAGCTGTGTGCAAAGACGGCTTCATTTTACATTTTTCCCCACCTCAATCATCGTTACGAGAACAGCATTTGCGTTACCCGAATGGGTAACACTGACGTCTGAGACGATCAAAAAAAAGGTATTGGCAGCCGGAAATCGTTGGCCAATTTATTGATTTCCTTCAAATGTCATAGAAATAATAGTTAACAATAGCATTAATGCGCAAATTGAAGAGGCCTTGTCTTGCAATGTACTCGATAACCGAGTTTCGACTTCGGCGATGTTGAGACGTTGAACTACCAGACTAAGCTTGTAGTAGCTCTGCGGCTCACACACGTGTCGCTGAAACAAGCATAAAACAAAGCCATCGTTATGGTAGAAGCCGTCTGAACTGCTATTGAAAAACGTACATTTCGAGTATCACATAGTCAGACGTTAACTGCAATACTCGTTCACTTAATAGTATGCATTGAGTAACACGCCATATTTCTCTGATAGAGGCGTCCATGACTTCGGAAACTCACTTCGGACACACTAGGCTGCTTTGGTTTGTCGTAAGTATAATAAAAGGCATTTTCCGACAAAACTAAATTTAACACAGTAAGTTGTATACAGTATATTGATTCAAATACAGGTATAGGCATTTTTTTGATGTGTGAATGGTTTAAAGGCCACAGAAAGAAAGACGAAGGCAAATTTTTACTTCCACATTTTCCATCTCTGTTTGCTTATTTCATGCAATGTACAATTTTCGTTCGTATCCATCTAAGGGGGAGTAATATTAGGATTTTCATTAAAAGTATATTTTTTTCATAAGGCTATTCGTCTTGGACACTTAGCTTGTACACTTTAAAGTTTGTGCCTCTTGCAGTTCTCATCCACCTGAAGAATGGTTCGTCTTCACCTCACTGGTGCCCCTAACAAGGGAAACGAAGAAAATGATTTTCATCACTTTACCGATCGATTACAAGCTTATCTGCACTGCATTATCCCTCTCAGCAAAAATCGGATAGCCCTGTCCACTATCAAATCAGAGACTGCAAAACTCATTGATTCTAAGCTGCATCAATGGGCAGAGTTTGAAACGTACATCACCTAGTGTTTTTCTTTTACAATTCTGAAAATGATCATTATTTTCATTAGACATTCCGATAGCCAGACAAAGAATGAACGTGGGTAGCATTAAGGCCCGTTGCCAGGAGAGAAAACGCTCCGAAACGAGAATTACATCAGTTGCACAGTGGCTTAACAAGTCCTATGTGTTTTCATGTGTGATCCGAATCCACTCGGTTGTAGACTAGATCGAATACTTTGTATATTATAACTAACCGTAGAAATTACAGGAAGAAAATAGCTGTTCTAGGACGTCAGACAGCGAAAGACCATCGAGAACCATTGTTCGTTCGGCGTTCGGTCGCCTTCGCAGTTCTGTGATAGCGCAACATCCAAACAAAAAGGTGTCCATGTATTTAGTCGCTTACAGCTTTCTTGAGTAACGGTTAAGCTGGCGGCGGCGGCGGCGGCGGCGGCCGCCAAGTAGTAGGAAAAGTTTTCCGGCCGGCAGTGCACCGCCAAATTTTCTATTAACAACACAAAGATCAGAAATAGATGCGTGAAAGTACCTTTTGGTCTGATCGCCGGGGCTGACGCGCTCAGCTTCCACACTTGCGAAGCGTTGATCGCTGCTTTGCTTTCTTTCGCGTACTGTGCCGCACCCTGCCAGGAGAGGCTATCGACTATTTCGCTACTCTATCTTGGCGGGGGGTGATACAGTGTGGGGTTGAGGCCGGTTCAGAGCCGAAGGATGCTGCCTTTGGTTGAATGGTTGGTCGAGCAGGTCAGCGTTAGTATTGCTGTTGTTCCCGTTCGCTTCACCGTCCTGCTCCCTGATATCTTTCGATTTTCTTCTATTCGTTACAACAATGAGAGTCTCTGTTTCTTTTCTATGTCGTTTTTGGGAAAACATTATTTATAGTGAAACTGTTCCCATTCGTCGCAGGGTTTGCCATAAGGCTTGATACGGCAGGAAATTGACGTTCCGAAGAGTACGAAAAGCTACTGAAGAACTTGATTGATGTACATTGAGCACTTAACTTACTGTTGATGTTACGCAGCTGTAGCTACATAGTACATCTTGTTTCATTTGTGATATTTGCGTACATGTGTGGGTGCACTCCGATGCGCAACGAATACGATTGCCTTGAAAATACATCTGCATCATGCTTTCCTTAAAGTATGCATTAAAAAAAAAAGAGTACTTGAAATCATGAAGGTACTTTTCGCAAAGACCATCGAGTGAAAGGCATCGTATTTATTGGAAACTGAAATACGTGTATATAGCTAATCGTCGCGTGATCCACGTCACTTCCACTTCTGCTTAAGAGCAGTCGAGGCAGCTGATTGTGCCGTCGTAAAATGGGTTTCAGGAACGAAAAGAGACTGAAAAAATGGTGCTATCGTGTATGTTTTCTACACAGAAATTCACTTTGGGGCAGGTTCAATAATAACCCTTGGCGTGATCCCAAGTCGTGTATTCTATTTCGTCCTTTTAGGGAACAATGGAATCCAATAAAGGAACGCTCTCTTTGCATTTGCTACTGCAATCAAACAATATATATATAACTTGGAAAAACGTGTATAAATACCAATAGCTCCGTCGAATAGTGGGCGTGATATAAAAAGAAGACAACCTCATACGTCGAACGTTAGACCCACAATTCAAATGATGATAGTTGGGTCCTGGACGTGAAAAAATTTGGTTTTTTACTTGTAAAAAATTTGAGAAAATCTAATTTTCGAACTGATAAAATATGGTTTAATTGGAGCTCGTGCGCTCAAGACTTAAAGTGTAAGGGTATGTTTCAAGCAGACAACTGGCGTCCCTTAATACGAGACGAATTGCGTTTACGTTCGGCTATGAACCTAGGCTATCTCACATGTCAAGACAGGCAAACACGATTTGTATACTAAAACTTAGCAGTAGTGTCCAAAGCAACTGAAAACAGATTTTCTGGTTGTTGAAAATAAGCTTCCTTCCTGAATAAGTGCGGTTTTTTTTCAATTTTAAACCGTTGCGGATACTTTCCTCAAAATACGTGTTGGTCTTGAGGATAGACACGTGTGTAGTACGCACGTTGCGTCTACTCACACGGTAAAATTTTACTTTAAGAAACCTCGTGCCGCAAAGTCCTATCCAAATGGCGGAAGCTAATTGAATTAAATTCATGATGATTCACCTTGTCTAGAACAAAGTAGAGTTAATACAATGACATAGACTTTTCTCAACAGTTGTCCTTATAGTTTAAAAATCACTAATGTTAGTCTATGGGGCCCAATGGGTGAACTGAACAAAGAGGTTGGGTTTCTCTATTCGACAGCCGATGCGTAGAAAACGTACATTTGTCGGCATTTGTCTTTCTCCTTTGCGGAAGCAGTTCCAGTCAGCGATACTCAGCCTGGTCGTCACAGGTAATAGAAAGAAACTTTGATGATGATGATAGAATTAAAACTACTGTATAACAAAAGATAAGCCTGTTCTGGCATGTTCAAAGTGCCAAAAAAAAAGCATCACTTAAATGTTTGCTGGACCAGTTATTACTATACATTCTTGAAAGCTCATACGTCACAAAGATTTACTTTGCGCAACTATAAAGGTGTAGCGGCCCCGCTGCTCGATAGGCAGTCCAGCCTGCTCCTAACAAGGCTGAACATTATCATTTAGCAAAGCAGCGTGCGGGCACAAATCGGACGAGGACAATTCAGAACACTATAACACCAAAGCAATGAGGATCTTGGGTACCCCTAGCATAATAGCTAGCTGGCCTTAAGCCTTTCAAACACATTTATTCTTCAAACTTCGAAACGTACTTCACGTCCAAATCTTCACCATAGAGAACCAAGTGAAGAATGCCATATCCTTGCCCTCAAGACTCACTAAGATTGGAAACATCATTCCTTATAAAAGCATTACGCTGTAAAGATGATCCGAAAAAGGGCTTCAAAGCTTAGTCAATAGTCTGTTTCAGTCAATAGACCGCAAACTAATATTTTATCTGAAACAAAATCATGAAAAAAAGGTATTTTAAAGGACATATGTTAAGAGATAGGAAGTAGTGGGCTTGCTATTTATATATCAATAATATATAATTTACTAAAATAGAGATCGTTGACCAGTAATTAGCTATTCGAGCCTATATTCCTATAACATATCGACATCATGTTGGTAACCAAAATAAGTTACCAGCTACGTTACGGTGCAGGACCGTCACAAGCTCAGGGTCAAAGACAAAACTGGGCACCACCAAGAGGTGGGCGAGGGACAGTGCGAGCGAATTAGATAGTATTGGGCTTCTAATAGAGGTTGACTGACCATCTGCTAGAGAGGAAGAAGAAGGCTATGGGTGGGTGGTCCTTTGATTCAACACTTCCTCTTGCTCGCATCAAGCGATGGTAACCCAACGGCAATTTGGCATAAGACTTTTCTGTGTTAATTGATTTGCATCGCCTTCATCTTATGCCCATTACGCTTATTTTTATTACTAGCATCATCATTATAATAGCGTCATTTACGTGACGGCGTCAATGTGGTATATATATGTATATATATATTATGACAACAAGTCCGGGTTGGGCTCGTTTTAGATAGACATTACGTTATAAACAGGTTCACGAAATCTACAAATTGTTATTGCTATGATTAGGTAAGACCGGTCAGATGGAACGATTCGCAGACAAACTATATTTACACCAGTCATAAAGCAGATTTTTATCACACTCGTGGTTCTGAAGGCAACGAGGGCGTCGGTGAAGAACTGTAATCGACGAAGCGACGGCTGGTGTCGCCAAAATTGCTATTGACTTGTGTCCAACTAATCAGTGTACATTGGAGGGAACTGAACGTGTTGAACGTAAAACATGACGTTTGTAATTTTTGAAATAAAGAACAAATCCAACATGGCAGAATGTGTCTATATTCATTGTTAAATGTAAAATTTCTGGAAAAATTATTTTTCGGAATTCGCTCAAGCATACTTCTATTGGAACATCCCTTGTTTAGACCTTATGAAATATATATAGCGGTTCCTTGTTTTTTAACTAATTTTTTCCACATAGATTAATAGATATATGTATATATATATATATATATATATATATATATGTATATACACCTACGTTTTTACTATGAACAGCTAACCACTCCGCACTAAACTAATTCATTGAGTATTTTGCCGTTTTTTTTTTGGCAGTATTTGAATTGGGCTTATGCACACACGCCTCGAACGTGTGCATAGCTGTGTGCGTGCCATCCTATTTGAATCCATAGTAAATAGCAGCTTATTATCAAAATCTATGCGCGCAGGTTTCAGTTTCATACGCGGGACGCTGCAATCGCAATCTATGGGAACGAGAGTATCACTGTGTACTCTAGTGAGGGAATATGAGGTATGCCACATTCCTTTGTTCATTGGTCTAGCAGACGCTTAGGAAAGCTGGCAGGCAGAATCAAAGTAGGAAAAACGTGCACGCATTTGCCTGCTTGCGCCCTTGGACGGTTATTTAGACGGGTGGCATGAAGAGGCGACTCGAGACAACGAAAAAACTTTATCATGACTCAACAAACAGACGGAATGAATACGTATCTCATTGAATAGACGAACAGATGGTAACGGTGACACTTTCACATTTTACGCGGCGGCGGCTGCTTCTGCTCCTAGCGCTGAAAGATGATTTTGCTCTCATAAACGACGCGGCCGCAATGTAAAGTTGCGTTTCGTGCTGAACATCTTTGGACTTGCAAAGTCACGCTCGCATACTTCCCGACGATGAACGTGACAGAGCGACAGCGATGGTGGGAAAAGCGTTTAAAATATTTCTTATCCAGATCCACCAAGGACACAGTGACTTACTCCACAGGCATTCATTGAAGACATAAGCTCACATCAATTCGTTGCCTTCCTTTGTGAGGCTTTAGGTACTCTTGCCATTGTTGGCATTCATTCTGATTTGAACAGCTTGGGAAGAGGCTAAGGCACAACAGAAAAGAGCGAAGCCGGTATTCACCGCTTGGTTCGTTCGTCTATTGGAGTCGTAAACAATGAAAGGAAAAACGAGGTCCTCTAGGACTTAACCGACTCGCTATCGACTGACAGAGAAATTTACCGCATGTCCCATTACAAATCTCTAAAGTGCCGCAGATTAACCAACAGATTTTGACATCAAGCAAATGTTCTCGAGCGATTTAATATTCGAGGTGCTATTCTTCAGTGTACTGAAACTAGATCTAGCGTTGCTAGCCGAAACAGCAAGCGTAAACAGTACATATATGTTTCCATGTCGGTAGGATAGATTAATGACGTTCGTGTTGATAGGCATACTTTTCCTACAACATTGTACTTCGAGGATAGTGGCTGGTGCAATCACCTACAAGTTGTTGTAATCTGCCAATATACAAAATAAATGCCTAGGTCGGTTCGCCATATGTGTTGTCGTTCTTGGTCCATTCATTGCCTCAGACGCGTCAGTTGACGACCGTCTCATTCTACAATGGTCTTTAGATGGATATACTTGTCGGCCCTCGAGATGTTGTCGGATAAATTTGTCTTGTTTGTTGAGACTGTGAATTCGATTTGCGTACGTCCGAAAACAAAACCGACACGTCAACCAAGAGTCAACTTGTACGCGGAAGCAAAGAATATTCTAAATTATCATTCATCTTTCAAATTTCGTGTTCAATGTTACTGTGAAGTTCTGCTTTAGAGTGATGATGGCCTTTCCTCGGCCTGATGAAACGAGGTGTTTCTGCGTGCAGTTTCGAACCTGCACTTTGCCACGTGTCCTTAAGATCGGAAGCAAACGCGTCACTACTGCATCACTAAAGCGACAGTCAACATCTCAGAATCGTTGTGAGATCTATAGGATTTTTCTGACTTCATTAATTTGATATTGATGGTGAATGATTCTTATAGCTTGTTCCCTGTCTATTTTATTGAATTGTATCTCAGTGAACGACTTGGAAGATTGCTTTGCCATGTAATAACAATGCAATGCACAATCTGCCTGTCGTGCATCATTCATCAGGCTAAAAGCTTCTACCTAACTTTTATCCCACTGAAACACTGTTCAATGGACACACAAAACTTCATATGCTTTGAGTTCTATTATATAGGGCATCTGTTGCTGCGCGCAATATGACAGGAGCAAGAAGATTCGCTTTGTATAACTCATTAAAGGAACTTTTACCACTTGCGCTTTACGCGTCGCATCCGCCTACCATGTAAGAACGATATGCAATGGAAGAGCAAAGAAGATTCTACAATTACATGTAAGTCATATATTTGAGTGATTATTTCAATAGTTGTGGAATATCATAGATACCAATATTGTGTTTCTCCAACAAACCGCACTATTATACACGTAAAATTTGAACGAAATTTTTTTACGTGCGCGAATCGATTTGAAGCTTGTGGCATTTTGAAGATTTTGCATTTTTCAGTTAAGTTAAGAACTTTTTTCGAAAGGAGCTACATTCTTCAGCGAAGGGAAACACGGACCTGCAAGTTTCTACATAATGGGTTTTGGGTTGATTTTAGAGTCGTAAATCTAAATAGCTCGTTCTTTTCAACGTGTGAGATTGACAGGTATCTGATGATTACGTGATCAAACCCAAGCCTCGATTTAATTATTCACTGGATATATTTTCACACACTATACTGTTTAAATCAGATTTTCATACCGTAGTCGGTAAGCCGAGGTACCCGAGGAAACAAGAACATCGCAGTGGTGAAATCGGACGTTTATTAAACACTCATGTCTTTTTTGGGTTTTTTTTTTTTTTAAATAGAACATTCTTGTAGCTTTTGCCCGCGCAAATACTGTTGTAACATGTAGTTAATCACTATTTAGTACAGTTAACGAAATTCTGACTATTATAACCATTTTCTTTAACATTTAAGGACTACCTTCGTTCATACGTGAGGTCATTTACGTATAAAAACGCTATTCGGGATAGCTGAACACACACGACGAGGCTCCGCTTGCAATTACTCTGATGCATAGAATACCTTCGTGGTTATTGAAATAAATGTTTTTCTGTTGATGAAAACCTAATAATAAATAAAGCTATACATTTTGTTCAAGCCTGTCAGTCGAAACGGCTTTTCTACCGTAACCTTTGTCTTGGGAGTTGTTTTTTTGGAAGAAACTTTTGGAAGCCAGGGTACGACGACTTCGTTTACGAAATATAGCACGTCTACTATAGCCCATCGATTTATTGGTGTTCGATTATTCCTCGTCTGTGAGAAACCTGTTTTTATACAACTATTATTATTCGGGTATCTATCGGTGAATTGAATGGCCTTATTGACGTATGGATTACGTAATTAACGCAAACTTGTCTACGCTGTTGCTAGCAATAATGTTGTATACTTTATTGTTTAGTCGTGATTTTCATAAGTATGAAACTTTTCACAACAATATCAAATATATTTTTCTAAATAAATTTACAGGTAGCTTCGAAAAGGAGTTCGGAAAGGACAATACCAGGTCAAACAGAAGTCACCTCAACTGAAGACGAATATAGCGGTTATACAATATTATAGCCAATATTGCCTAGGGTAACAAAGCTTAAAACTATGTTTTAAGTTTACGCACATTTGTATACCTCTTAATGCGCTCCCAAACAGTTCACTGTCTAAGAGAAACTGGGCCCATATAGAGAGTTCAACGGACAGCTTGAGATACACTCGTTTTAAGAGATAAAATTACGAGATACTAAAGAAAAGTATAATCTATATGCGCCATCGTTCAATTAGTTTTGACAATATCAATGGACACATTTAGAAAAAGCTGTTTTTAGTACCCAAGACTGTCTGAGTGCGCAAGCAAATAACTAATTCTTGTCTTGCTTTACCAGAAAATTCGATCTCCTTCCAAGAAGAATTTCCAAAAAAAAACCGGCTAAACTTCTTTCGTAAAGCCTTGCGTAAATCTATCTGTACTTCAACTATTTCTGCAGTTATCCCTGAGCTCCGTCAAGCTCTGTTTATATTCCATTCTAGTCGTTCGAAGTACTTCTAAGTGTCTTTAATCGATATATCCACAGACGCGCAACTACGAAGTATAACGATTTACGTTCAGTTGCCTGTCAAACACAAACAGTAGAAATATTCACACTTCGGTGTCACCGATTTCCAACTTTGTTTATACCGGGTTGATGTCAGACAGCTGCTGTTAGAACGGAGTCGCCCTGAATTTGCATACGCAAGCAAGCAAGCAAGCACGACAGATTGGCCAGAAATCTATCGAAAATCCTTTCCACTACTCAATGGCTGACAGTAAGCTTTGAACCGAAGATGTAATCTTTCGCCAATAGAAAATGCTATAGTGATGCGTCCATGTCTAACTCGCACGATAACAACTTCACCGGATCGCCGATCCGTTCTCAGAATGACATCATCTCTCACTCGTACTAATCAGTACAAACAAGTAATTTTTTTTCTCTTTGATCGAATTCAATTGGACGAATGATTAAATCAGATTTACACAAAGCTGCCAGTGTTATTGATTTAGTCTGTCACACGCAGTATATAGGAGCATCGTATTAGAGTGCAATGTGGCGTATACAGAAATAAGTACCGGTTATTTTATTTCAAAATTGTGTCGCCATCTTGCAGTAGGGGAATTAACGAAATACTGCGTTTCGGCAATCTGGGACGGCGAGTGTTCCTAGCCTCCCTTGTAATGCCCATTGACGTTATATAAGTCCCGTCGCGGGACCATCACAAGTCGAATCGAAAAGAAGAAGCACATACATTCTTAATGAGAGGTTACTGTGCTGAAATGCTTCTCTGAACACTTCGATCTGAATTTTATCTAGCGTTACTATTAGCCTTGACTTTAAGAAAATTTCCTTCGTTTGTCGAATATCGTCAATAACGGGTAGTATAGGACAATGCAGGTTTCGTCCTCGCCAAAATATGCATACCACCAAAATTGCTTCCCAAAGGTCGAATTTATCCAGCATTTTGTGCTGCAGTTTTCTTTTCACCAGCGTGTGCATGAGTACCCTTCTGCAATACGCGAATAGGCAAAAATCCCTCGTGCTGCCATGAATAAGAACACGTGCGGTCCTATTACTCGTCCAAACGGTAAACATAGACGAGGATAGATGTTGGACGAAGCTGCAGCTTCTACAGAGGGAGCGGCTGAATGCTCAAGGTGAAATCGTCGATAGCTTCTATAGCCTCCTAGACAGTCATGCCTCAACAATGGTTCCGCACTGCTATAACTACTCCCCTCCAAAGGCTGCGTGCTTGAAAAAGCGTTGCGAGATAACCAGGACAGTATTCTTTGAAATGGCAATTCTCAGTGAACACTTGGGAGAGAACAAGATACCAGGGCGACCTTTTTTGTTTCCTTTTGACTGCCGCCGCTGCTGCAAACGAGACTCGACCTAACGACTCATGCAAATCGGAGAACGTACTACAAGATTAAGAGTTACAGAAACTGGACTATACCCAAGGGGTGAGACTGACGTCGAAAGGGCAAAGTGAAGTGGCGATGCGCACGAGCAACTAAATGATGACAGTGCGCTTTATATCGGGCGCCTATAACCCCTTCTTTAATGACGTGTTGACCCATAGTAACTCATATTTGTGCGTTTAAAGCCTTAGACTATATTTATCTACGGAGAAATGAATATACACGGTTAACGTAGCACTTTGTCGTTGAAAAAGAGAATCGATAACGAATTCCTCACTAGAATACTACTTCGACCGTGGAGTACTATCCTTTGTGTTGTCTGTAAGCGTCGTTAGGACGCGTGCGAACCTTTTGTATTCTCAAGCGGGCCATGTTGGTTGACTAAGTCATAGAACGAGTGTAGGAACATTTAACTGGTAGCAGATTCTAATCAGAAAACTGCATTGTTTCTCTTATTGGCTGTCATGAATATATTGTGACTCAAGGCATCGTGGCTGGCGAGGACATCGATGAGAACATTACAAGCCGTCAGCTTATTGAACTTGTCACCTATCCGATCCCATATCTTGCTCAATTCTAAAATATTCTGTTACTTACTTCACCATTGCAATGATTCAAACAGTCTACCAAGACCTCCTGCTTTCCAGCGTGTCACCACGTAAGGATTCTTCCAGGCTCACATTCCAATAAATACATATGAACCATGCTATCCCGGGAACTTCATTTCACTATTATATCGTTTCCACTGCGTTAACTCATGCCATTGCCAATTTGCGTCCCAAAACTTGTTTAAAACAGAAAGGTGATACCTATTACTGCAAGGGTCCCATAGGCAGGTTGTTTAGCGAACCGACAAACAGGCGCCGCCGAGAAAGAGGCGCCGTAGCAAGTTCTGGGCGTCACCCTTGTTAGTAGAGCGAAAGCATCCTATCAATACCTCTGCAACGTCGGTCAAAACCGCGGATAGCGGCGCGTCGTTAACGAGATTTGTATTTACGAAGACGCGTGAGCACTATCCGGTTCAGCTTAGCTTAGTCAATCCTGTTATTTCGTTGTATCGTGAAGGTGTCTACGCTTTTGTTGTTAACGGGGATACAAATTTGATATCGTAAAAGTAACGAATCGCTTGTTTACTACCCGCTCCTACCACTTTTATTCGCTAAACACGAAGAAAGTCGAAGAAGGTTCAGGGAGACAGGAGAACAACGCGCGCACAAACGTGGAGGGAAGACAACTACCAATAGAAAAAAAAATTGTCGTGCTTTTTGATCATGATTATTGTAGTTGTTACACTGGCAGCCTTTGACTCCACTTTGCTGGCGTTGTTCCAGTTATATGAAAGTCGTGTAACTGTTACCGTTCGCGCCTCTGCTATTGCTACGCATGTGGCTGTTTATAGCCGAAGAATCGACGGCCCACTGCAGTGAACGTCGTTGGCCGGATGTCTTAAACGTATGAAGGACTACGGCGTAGTGGCGAACGCAACAACTACTCACGACTTGAATTGAGCAGCAGAATTACGCAGAAGGAAAAAAAAAATCGAAGAAAATAGAGAGCAAACATTTCGCGTAGATAGGTACTCGAAATGTGACCGGTTAAAGGGAGACAAAGATGTTGTGCCAAACGTTAAAATGCTAGCGCCCGCTGTTCGATTCGAATTGTTTTTGAGCACTGGCGGTGCCAGCGGACAAGGCGTGGGCCTGACTCATATACCCGAGGTGTGTATTTTTCTATCAGATTTGAATCGGATATAATTCCTGTTCGTTAAAACACCGCCTTCTATATATAGAAGTGGATTGTGGTAGTCAATATACCATTGTCGAGTTCGCGATTACTGATGTTGCAACTCAGAAGAAAGACACTGAGTAGAACGCAGTGAGTAGTAAATGGCCCGCACATTAACTGTTTAACGTAACATGTCGCATACTGCGTCTGAAAATGCCCATGGTCATAGTGGCAATAGCGATATTGTTATGTGTCAGAAGTTGTAATTTAAGTTCTATAGTCAACGATAGAGTGACACTAGAAGCCATCACTCTTCTTCTCTACAAAAAACTAATTTAACTTATCTTAAGACAAAATTGTGCGCGGTTTCAATTAAAGTTGAATATAGCTAGGCAGCGTGACCACGTTGCTGGTAACAAAAGCTGGCTGCGGCAAGCGATCGTACCCTATCAATAAGGAGCATTGCTGAAAGGCCATAAACCACATGTACATGTCTCCATATTTGATCATAGTAAATGCCTTTGCTAATAATGAACATTTTAGTACTCTAGTCAGTTCTCAAATAGTAGGTAATTAGCAAACGAGTGACTGCTGTTGAAACAGGGCGAACGTTTTTCCTAAAGTAGTAAACTTCCTAAAGTAAAAAAACTACCAACAGACAGGACACTACAATATAAAGTTGTTTTTTACCTTTCCATCTGTGACATATCTATATACATGGATGTTGTTCTATGTTTGTTTCATTGTATGCCATAATAATCAGGGCCGTCCTTACCATAATGCGACATAGTTCGATTCAGGGAGACAAAAAGCTTAAGGGAAAAACGACCTTTTCCTTCCGTAGCCCTGTCTGTAACAGTCGCCGCTTGCAGCGAATCGAGTACTGGCCACGTACAGTGGGCATCTTCCCGTAAACGTCTGAAGAATAGCACCCAGGAAGGCTAAAGGAGGCCAGCAGCGGCCGCCAATGAGAAAAGGGGACAGCAGTGGCGGCGGGACGCTAGAGAGCAAAGAACATAGATCAGAACAGAATGAAGGAAGATTTTTCTCTTTTCATTGTTTTTCCTTAAGACTGGGGTATGAGTCTGAAGCTGCTCATAGAGGAAAGAAATTGGAAAAAAGAACAAAGCGAAACGGTCCGGCAGTGGAAGACAACCGCGGCGCTGGGGGTTCGATATCAATTATAGGAGAAGCCGATGGTGCGGGCCGAAGTTAGAGAGGAAATAGAGTACAAGAAAAGCCAAAACGGAAGTATGTGTGCCACTGTGGCAGATTGAACATGGAAAGAAAGGACACACTGCCCCCATCTTACAGCTGATAAAGCAGAGGCCAGAGAACGCCACGAGAAGAAAGATGGAAGGACGGAAAAGACAACTGACAAAGGAATGAAGGAACGTCGGATCGTCGAAACGAAAAAAAATATGTAGGAGGAAGCGAGCCGTAGAAACAAAAAGTGCTGGCCGTATGGAAGCCACAGAAGCGAAAACACTCAGAAAACCAGGGCGAGTCCAATGGCGACAACGCTATATAATAGAGAGATACACGGAAGGGGATACAGCAGAATCAGCAACTCGTGGAAACGCATAGAGTTTGCGAGCGAATCTGAGATAAAGCGGGCAAGGTCGGAAGCGCTTAATACATAGATAGATGTATAGACAAATAGGCGTATAGTAAATAAGGGAGCGAAAGTATATAAGGTATGTATTGGCGGTTATTGCGTCATATAAAGTATGCAAATGCACACATAT
>NW_019213423.1:100554-168127 GCF_002532875.2 Varroa jacobsoni
ATGCATTTTATCCATCTAATTCTCGATACTGATATCCCCAGCGTCTGTCATAGTTCGGCTCGATGGCCGTCTTTCCTTCGGTTTATATTCATATATATATATATATATATATATATATATCATTATTATCATTTGCTGCGCAACTTGTAACTCTTTTTCGCTCTCTCTCGCTCTTTCGCAATTGTTTCTCTTTTCTCTCACTTAGGTATTTGTTTTATATATATATATGCGTAAGTCGATCTGTCACTGTTTATTTATCAATACGGTTTTGTTATTGTCAGCCTATCTTGCGTGTTTTTCATGCGGTCTTTGCATTTAAGAATGCTACCAATGAATTTTTGTAAAGTGTCTTATGTAGGCAATAAAGACGTTCATCGTCGTAGGTAATCATCGATATAATGTTACTATGCACGTTCTTGATGTGTCTCCTGCTTTTTGGTCATGACCGGTGTGTCTAATAATGCCGCCTGTGTGAGGTAAGCAATGATTTTTCACGGACCTTTTTCGGACGAAGGTGTTTTCCTGCGTCCTATTGGTCGTGTCGTGCGATATCAAGTTTATAGTAACCGCTACCCTCTGCCATACTCGCGGTGATCAAAACTTTGCAACTCGGCTAAGATCTCATCATTCACCACAGTATAAATTGGCTTACAACTCTTGATTATTACAGCATCCCTTGTGTGCTTACTTTTTTGGTTTGTTTGTTGCTGTTATTGTTAATTTGAGTACACCTGTATACTAGTTCTTAGTGCCTTCTGTGACTGTTTGTTTAATCTTGTTATTAATCTGCTAAGATTTACATTAATTTTTCAATGGATCATAAGAATAACAAAACTATTTTTATATCGGTTGCTGCCGTTTATAGGATAAATAGGGCTAGTTGCCAGGGGTATCTACCCCCTAGGCGCTGCCTCTTACCTTCAGTATTATTTTAACATTAGTCTAACACTCGTCTGAGTTCTGTCTATACAAAGAAGATTAATAGTTTCAAGTGGATTTGAATTGGCTGTGATGATAATGATACCGTCATAATAGTACTCATCAGTAATTTCTATCGTGTTTTTATTTTTTTTTAGTAAAATTAACTTGGGATATATTGTGTCATATTCTTTTTCACCATTGTTATTAACGTAATTGTTATTAAGGTTAGGTAACATTGTTAGTTACCGCAAGCATGTATGTAATGCATATGATGGTCATATCGAAGTGCTAGTGTTGGCCGTAATTTACTTTAACGCGGCTCGTATTTTACAGTATGGCCCGGTAGCCTTCCGTCGTAAGTAAAATCGTTGTTAAAACAGCGTTTTAGCCTATTGCACCAAATCTGCCCTCATCGTTTGTTGTCCGCTAAATATGGGCTGCTTATTTATCATTTACAATGATACTTCGATTACATCTCGATCTCGCTTCGGATGGTCGTAGGCCCTGTGGCTTTTGTAACATTGCGTCTTTAAAAACGTTCGTGGATTGTGTGTACGATGGTTGTCTGCCCATCAGTTTACCAATACTGTGATTATGACCTATCACCGGCATTTCGTTATTATCTGCTCCTTAATTACAGTAGAATACAGTTGCTAACAAATCTCACTGTCTTCTTTGTGTTTGTAGACATATGCTTGATATTTAGCGTTTATTATTATGATAGCCGTAACACCAGTACTACTAGTTTTTTCCATTTTGCCATAGGGTCGACTATAATCTATAATATTTCATCTATCTATATTTTCTGGATGTGTTAAAAGTCTTTGTTTGCATTTCCTACGTATGTTTGTATAGAAGCAGTGTATCGTATGTGTTTCCCATTATCATATATATATATATATATATAGCCATTGGTAACAATATTAAAAGTTCATAGTTACAATATAACCACAGGTTGGTATTTTTTAGCTGAAAATTGGTAAAATTTTGCAAAGGAGGCGGCAGAAGAAACAGGATTTTTGCCAAGCAAGTCTGCAAAAAACTATTTGCAATTTATCGGCTTAGCTAGTATTATTGTTAGTGTATTTTTTCTTCGTATTAATATGAATCGTTCTCTTAATCTTAGAACAGTCGTTTGTGTGTTTTCTTATATAGTTTGCGAGTTCTCGTCACGAGAGTAAAAATGTTGTTACAAACCCATTCTCACTAGTCAGTTGGCATTTGTGTTGGTTGCGTAAATGCTGTTTAGATTTTTTCGATAAACTTGGTATACAGCGTTGATCAGTTCCAGAGAGCCTCCAACGGGGTGGGGGTGCACACAGTAGGAATCCTATAAACGTGCTTCACCGTTGTACGTAAACAAGCTTGATGTAAGGTGTGTTACTTTGTAAGAATGTAGCAGGATGAGTAAAAGTAAGTTACATTTAAAATAACGCTTTGGAGAACTGCAGGATGTGTGTAGTTTAGTGGTTGTCCGGCCAAGGGATCAGGATATTACCCCTTTGTGAAAACAAGTACGCGCGTCGATGGCTGTTTGACTGGTAACAGCTTTCTGGGAACTGGTTAGGTAGGGAGTACGGAAGTCTTACTAGAACCGTAATAGGTAAACCTATTTATAGTACACGTAACTTGCAGTTTATGACTCAAGGGCGTGCCCGAGGAGCGCTAACTCCCTGAGGTGGCTCGCTGAAAAGATCAGTGCGTTTACGTGCGTGTAGTGTGACTAGTTCGACTTCGGAAGGGCACGGACGACACGATATCTAGTAGATGAATTCGCGTACATCGAACAATGAGATAGCTGCATAATGAAATATATGTAAAGAAAAAATGTAGAACAGAAAGTGTTGCATAGAAGAAAGAATGAACATGCCAAAACTCAAAGTTATCTTGTCATTTTTTTTTTTTTTTTTTTTACTGAAAAGAGCTTTATGTATTGTAGCAAAAATAGACAACGAATTTATTTAAAAATTAGCGAACTACTTGCAAATCAAGCAAAATTTTAGATCAGACCTGATTATTTCACGATAAAAAAACTGTGCTGAACACGGGAAAAGAGGAGGAAAAAAACATCATGTTATAAACGATGATGGTTCGATATTTTGTGTTCTGTGTATGCGTTCTATATCCCACTGCCGGCTGCCCCCACCCCGAAATGCCGTATTGTTCATTTAGCACTGAATTGTATATACGTGGTTTTAAGGTAACGTTGGTGTATATTTTGTAATAATAAATTGTAATTGGTACAACTGGAATTAGTAGCGCATCAACGTGCCCGCTTCTCATTGTGACAACATTTATGCAGATTTTTTTTTGCGTTTGTTATCTCACTAAATACGAAAAATCGTATAAATCACTCGGAATCAAACGTCTCTGAGTAATGTTCCATGGTATGACGACATCTCAATTCGATAACACTATAATTGTAAATAGTAATATTTTCATTTTTAAATGGTTTATTAATTTATTTATTAGTTCGAATGTTATTTTCATTTAGTTATTGTTATTAGATTTATGATCGTATTGTATCATTCGTTATTGGCAATAACCGATGGTAAGAGACTTCGATCAGCTCCGTTCCATCCTTATCTAAGCGCTCGTTACGATATAATCGTTTTTCGTTATTAGACGTAAAAATTATGCGTGTTTTTCTACATACAAATCGACTACGCTTAACATCGGTGTGTCCGAACGCCAGTTCAGCCGTTCTCAGACAATCAGTCAGTTCGATATTGTTATGTTATACAAGGTGAGGTAACGAACCATTTGCAAAAAAGAGCTTTGTGTGTTGTTAGGTTTGCATTATGTGTGCTTTATTCAAGTGCGAGCTTGTAACGTATGGCCTTCTAGTGAACAACTGAGTAAAGGAATTCTGCTATTTCCGGTAGTGTTAAACTCCGGTTCGTCTACAAAATTCACAAACGAAGCTCTTATTTGCATTACCTGCGTGCGGGTTCCTAGGCGTCGCTACTGTCGTTGTGGGATTGTGACGAAGGCCACCATTTTACCTGCGTATCTGTATGCTGGCCGTTCCTCTCCAAGCAACAATGTAGAACAGTTAGGCCTGACCTGGATATATCCGCTGGTGGGTTGTCCTATGTTGCGTGCGTATGACATGCGCCGCTTTACAAGGAGTATTAACTGCAGTGGGTGGTGCAACTGGAACGAAGTCCAGAGTAGCGTTACATGTATCAGATGGGAATGAGCGTCAACCTGGAACGCTGCTGACTACTGGATCATAGCCGAGATTCCTGGGGGCAGCTCACCCATTAGCGCTAAACGCCAATTTCTGTATGATATTACTATATGTAGCTCGTCTTTCTTTCCACGCGTTTGGCTGGCTGGCTGGCTATCTGAACTTCCTTTACTTCGTGCGAATCTGCGTGTTTTTTTCGAGCTGAGTAATCGCGCACTGCATAATGATGCTACCGACTATTGGCCTTGAGCTGGGCCGTGACGATTAAGTATTGTTGTACATGTTATTACCACAAATCTATTACTAACTATACCGTCATTACCATCAGCGATTCATTGCTATAGCATTTACATCTGTGTGATATATTTTAATGATAACAATAGTAATGTTCATGTTATTCACCTTTCGTGTCATCCCTTAATTATAATTAACGCCGTTTCTCTCTCTCTCTCTCTCTCTCTCTCTCTCTCTCTATTAGTTCTCACAGCTTTTCTTTTCTCTGCAGACCCATTTTCTAACGATATATTAAATAGTGCTATCATTATTAATAGTGATACTATTATTGTTATAATTATTAGTAGTTCGTATTATTCATCTAACTAATAATCAGTTAAAAACGAGGTACCACTGTGACTTCTGCATGGTCGGCCGCCGTTTTGTACGCGCCGAGCGTCTGCTATTGTTTGTTCAGCTGGAAACATGTCGGATAGCGCTCGGTGCCCCTCAGGCGGACGCGGTAGCAAGCGATTCTGCTGGGTGCGGTGAGGACGATTCCGATAAGCATTGGGAAAGCAGGCTTCCAGTATGCCCACTGGAGAATATGGAAGGGGTTCTGACGGTGGTACGAATAAGCTTGTCAAATAATAAACCGCTATCAGGACGAATTGTATCTGGTAACTGGAACGAGGCGACCAAACAAGTTAGGAACCCCATAGGAGAGTGAACTTGGCCATTTACAGATAATAGCAAAACGTTTGGGAAAAGTCGAAGCGGCTGACAATGGTTGTTTCTGACGAGTAAGTGCCAGAGTTATATGGCGGGCTCATAGCTGGCCAGCTTTGATGAGCAGTGATCCTTTGATTTTGCGAATAAAACGCTCTAATCTTTATCTTGAGTGCATCGTACAACTCTTAAGGCCTAACCGTGCGGTACGTGAGAATTACGTTTTAGGCTATAGGAAAAGTGAAGCAAATGGGAGAAAAAACAATGCGTCATAGAGACAACAGCTTACGGCAGCGATTTTAGGGATACCTGCGGCGACTCTCATAGAGAATATATATAATAATATTTATTATTATGTATATATTTATATATAAGCTTTACATACGATACGAACAGAGTTAACGAAGTTTGCTATCTGATCCAGAGATATACTTATGTCCTAGGCTTCAGATACTATAATCACCTACAACTTGCATTACTGCTGGCAGCATTTTACTTTCAATCGGCTGAGCTTTCGCACGCGATCCGGGCGGGCGAACCAAACAACAGAGTTGTAACATGTTATGGATGCGTGCCTGGTGTAGACCGCATGAGGAAGCCATGTTTGGCGAACTTGCATCGGTCGCTATGTACACAGCTCCAACCGGCCTTTTTACTTAGCGGACACTGAACTGAATCTTCATCATATTTTTCACCCTCACTTATTAGGCGACGTTTTATGCACTTCATACACTGACGTAGGATATTGCCTATTGATAGTTGCAATGGGTAAGTTAAGCACACTCGTTGATGCTTTCCCCGTGCGCCTAACAACTGGTTATCGCATGCGACTAGAGCGAGTCGATGATTTTCTTGCGTGTGCCTGTGTATTCCCGTGGTGGCAATAGCTGCCACCGCCGTACCAGAAGCCACGTTAGCTTAGGCCAAATAGGCAAGGCCTTTCCATAATCAGTATGAGTTTAAAATCGATCCATTCTCGTCTGACCCGAGTATCTTCTACCTAGTTATCACTGATGTCCACAACTAAGGTCAGTTGTGATATAACATTACGCTTTGATCACCGTGATCATATCTGTCATAATAAATAATGCTGTCTCTCTCGTATCATGATAGGCATTGTTTCGATAAGTACTATTGAGTTATCGTTTCTCGCAACTTCTTAACATTATTATCGCGCCCTAATTTCTATTTGCCTGTTTTTGAATTCACTATTGTATTTTTGTAGCTTTCTTCGTTCTTCCGTACAGGTGCTTCGTATTATCATCATTATTAGAGGGTTGTCATAGCCGTATATAGTTATCGACACTGTCGTTTGTCAACATCGACCGTGTTCTTTAGTTATCATCAGATTTTGTTAGCGTATGGTGTATGTTCATCGCGTTAATAGTTCTTCCCGTCATCTTATTCTATGATGTTCAAAACCATTCACTGAAAATGATTGTCTTGCTGTTTGTTGCAATTAGAACAACTTCAGCTAAGTTGTTTTGTACTTCATAAACACGAAGGTTACGTTGGGGAGGCGCCATGGGCGGCACAGCTTCACCTCAATGGTAATAATAGTCACTGGTAGTTATTTATAGCCTTAGTAGTATAGTACTAGTTATGGTAGTAGCGGTGCTAACTATAAGTAATAGAAAGGGTAGCTGTTTTCGCTCATAATTCCGCAAACCGCCAGGGCAATGATGCAAATAAAAACAACACGGTTCTGGGAATTTGTAAGAGATATTGTCCGAGATGCGGCACCGGTCGAAATTAGAACAGTTCTTGTTATATATATATATATGTGTATATCAGACGACTTCAGGTGGAATGGGGGATATTTCTGCCCCACAATGGAATACTGGCGTCGCAGTTGGGTGCGCTATAGGTCATGTATGTATATACCAAGGTTCAGTTAGTGCATTTTTTCAAAGGTTTGCATTCACTCTAT
Organism: Varroa jacobsoni; assembly: GCF_002532875.2. NCBI lineage: Eukaryota > Metazoa > Arthropoda > Arachnida > Mesostigmata > Varroidae > Varroa > Varroa jacobsoni. Next base: position 107,541 of record NW_019213423.1, read on the forward strand.
CAGTGCTCAGCAGTGTTGTCGGTGCGTCCCTTCCGTCGATTTTTCGAGCGCCAGAGGCAACTTGTATGCGCGACGTGCCGTTGGAGTCAAGGGGCATGCTGCGTACGGGTGCAATGCTGTGATGACCGTGCTGGTAGCCCTGTCAAACGACTGGGAAAACCAACAGTCGCAGAGGTTTCTGGACAGGACGTGACTACGCGAGCAGCACCCTGAAAGTCAGCAGCGGCAGCACGAGCAGGAGTCCGCCGGGTGACGTGGTACCGCGTGTGGAGGCGTTCGTGCCGTCACAGTCCAGATCGGTCTTGCTGCTATTGTCTGCAAATGAAAGACGTGCATAAAAGTTGTACAATAATACACCAAATGACAGATGTATGTTTTTGTGTGATCGCCAGAATTATTAAATCATAGGATTCTGTAAATATGAATTACTGTCGAGGTGCTATGATTAGCTGGGTTTTGTCCATCCGCTGTACATTATAAAACTGGCTAAGTATGCAATGTGGTAAACTAATGACTGTGAAAAAAAGTTGGAAAATACTCTCCCCGTCGGGGAATCGAACCCCGGTCTCCCGCGTGACAGGCGGGGATACTAACCACTATACTAACGAGGACTACGGAAAAAACGCTGGGCCAGAAAGCCCATAACCAAAACGTGTACTGGGATTCTTCGCCAAACATCTTTGTCGCTTATTACATAGTTGGGGAAGTAATACTGACACGCAACAAAAAACGTCTTTAAAAATGCGTTAGTGCTTGTTAAAGCCTAGAATATACGGGATTTTAGAAATAATTCTGCTTTACTAGAAGGCTTGTGTGAAGGGGCGAGATTACCGGTACCATCATCCAATACGTAATAGTTCATAATGGACCGCCCCGGGAAGACACTTATAGCGCCTAAGAGCAAGCCAACGTTATATGTGGTCTTCCTATTAATTTATTATATATCACAGTTTGCCGTCATCGTATGTTTTACCTGCGTAAACACAATTGCACACTTGAGGAGTAGGAAGTTCGATAATCCGATAATATACATTTCATTATACAAAAACCAATTACGAAGATATTATGTTGGATCAGTTTCAACCGTTCCCACGAACGTACTACTGGTGCGCTAATAAGCTAAAAGTTTTTATATTTATCAAATGATTCAGAACTGAAATTTCAGCAAGACGTTTATTGCAGCTTACTTTTTTCTCAAGTATAGAGGTGTTATAAATTTATTATTATTTAAATTTGTTATCTACAAATCTATCTATTATGTTGCCCAAATTTCACACTGTTAAAAGCTTTCATGCTGTGTTAATGATTCTCCTGCAAATAGATTTTAAAACCCCCACCCAACTGCTATCCTATTAGGTTCCTAGCACTTCAGAAGCACCCGCGCATTGTTCCTGTCTATGTTTTTATGTGCTTTGCCATCTCATACGTATTTTCAAAAATCAAATCATATTGAAGGGAATGAATTTAAAGCTTTCTTATGCAGTGCTTTTTTCAACTAAGACGTTTTACTGCTTGAAGCAAGCTCAGGCCTAAACTAAATACAAGTGGCTCACAGACAGAGATAAAACAGAGTATAAATTTGACTGTAATACAATTCTCGAGCTTATTATTGATTTGCAACAAAGTTCGTAATGTTGTACAAACATCTTTTCTATAATAATTTTTCTATGTACACTAAATCATTTCAATTTCGTATATGACTAGTTTACGATTGGAGCTTTGCTTCGCGCACGTTCATATAAATCATCCTTTTCAACATCAACCTGTACACTGACTTACTGGAAAGTGCGATAAGGTTAGGCAGGTAATTCTTCCAGAAGGCGCAGTATTTGGCGCGATGACCGTAGCCAACCTGAGTGGAATTAACGTCAAGTATGAGGAATTCTTTCCCAAATGCCGTGTGCGCTGGCCAGTACGTTTTTTCCCAATTGCCATCTGGGTTTAAACTGGGGTTTCCCATGCGCGCGAAGTTGGCCCAGTAGCGCATGATCCGTTTACTGAACTGTTGCTCGTCCTGTCGATATGACCAGGTTTGATTTAGCGGTTCGCCAAAGATGTACGCGATCTCGTCCGCGTGAATTACTCCCATCCATTCGGGCCACTTATTCTGCAACGGTACGGACGGCAATATCGCATCATAATTCAATTTAGAAATTTTGACCATATACACTCACGTTTACACATAAATACGTGTGTTCATACAGACATACATAGAGAAACAGACCTAGTTTTCAATCTGTGTAACTAATGAAGAAGCGTAGACCGAGATTGAAAAAAGAAGCAACGTTGGGAAGAAACTGCTTTCATCCCTAAAAGCCTCTCGCGGATATGTGGATTCGGGAGAATAAACGAGAAAAATAGTGGAGGGGGCAAATTAGCTTGAGCTGGTATGTCGCACGCAGCTCACGCGATGCTTGTTGTACGAATGAAGCTAGTGAACCGCAGCTACAGCAGCGAGATTGTCAACTGCTGGCTCGACGGCCAGCCACTCAGCCACCCGGTCAAGAAGCCCAGGTTGAACTTCTCCAGTTGCGAAATCAACGACGGCTGCCGTTGGGATAACGTCGAATGCTGTAGTTGCTGTGGGGACTGCTTTAGCCATCAGAGCTGCTACACAGAAAGAGAAACAGAACTTCCGGCACCGTAGGGACCTTGGGCGAGGTTGCTGTGCGTGGACGATACTGCTGGGAGTACGGCAGGCCAAAGGCCCAGAAGAAATGGGGCCATGTGGTTAGCACTACCACATAGAAAAGAGCCGTGTGAGAATCAAAGCGAACCTTTTTCGCCGCAATACGTACACCGTCACCGGATGTCTGGTGGCTATTGTATTATGCACAATTCCAAACCCCCTTGTACATAACCTGCCAAGCTAGCTATCGTTCCCTCGACCCCTCAGCCACCACCACCTTCCTCGTTTCCTTGGCCTTCGGTACTACCCCAGAAACTGTGGCGGTGCAAAGAAAGCTTCTACATCCATTCATCGTTTCAGTACACCCAGATTTATTAGGCGCATACTAATTTTCCCTCTCCTGCTTATCTGGAATCGAGGTTTTTGCAGCAGTTCGTTGTTGAGTCATACAATCCATTAAGCTATCTTTTCTAAAAAAAATAAAAAACTTAGTTGTTGTCTATCCTTGCGAGGTATTTCTTATATTTCTTTAGAAACCTTCTCTATTATAGCTCGACCCAATTCGTCTATGCTACGTGTAATGCGTGTGTACTACCCCCCAGTAGTATAGCACGCTTGCTTGCTATACTAGTGGGAGGTAGATTTCACCAAAAAATTATGAAAATTATCAAGTTTAAGGAACACGCTTGTTGGCTGGAAATCATCTGAAGTCAATGTTGCAAGGTAATGACTTCGAAGTTCCATGGTTATCACGCAAGAATTTTAAAAGTTACATAAAACAATAATCACCCCGATCATAAGGTAACTGTTTAATACCTGTGAAGACCGATGGACGAAATAGTACATATAAACATCGAGTCCAGCTGATGAGTAGTAGTGGGCCATATCGACAACAGGACACGTAAAATGATAGTCGCCAACAATTTTATCAACGGCATCTCGGTTTTTAATCGGATCATCTGGATTGAGCCAGTCTGTGTACTCAAATATGATTGCCTCATTCACCACCTGCAAAATATGCTTGCTTTGAATGCCCATATTGTAATAATTTTCATAGACCTATTACAATATAAGAGTAATACATTATACGTTATTATAGAGGAAAAATAAACATTGCATTCTTAAGTGCACCTATTAGAACAAGCAGGAATAAGAAACTGGTAGATGTTTGTTTCTAAATACGCTGTGTACACAATAGTATAACAAAAATAACTTAGAGACCTTACAGTCAACGACGACGACTCCTGTTGAAGTTTGTTGTTTAGTAGCAACTTTAAAAGTTAGAACTCACTTGTGAGGCAATTGGGCTTAGAGCCGTCACGGCCTCGACAAAGTCCTCTCGGGTTAGATAGACGTTTTCGTCCCGCTTAAAGAGGTGCGTTAGGTAGTAGATGATAAAGAAGGTCCCCTCATCGCGGTTTGAGCCTAGAAGGATTCGGCACTTTTTAAAATTCCCTGAGTTCATCGAGTCCTCTGGTCGCTCGGTAAGGAACGCTCCGTCTACCACTGGGATAAAAGAGAAGTCTACGACTCCCGTGGCGAAGATCTCGGATTGCACCAATAGGTCGGGATCTTGCTGTCGAAGGCACTTAACGGTGGCGTCCACATCGTCCGACGGACATTTGACCTCCTGTGCAAGCTTATAGCCATTGGTCATGGCTGTTTGGCGGTCATGGTAACCCCACGGGGCGGTAGCGCCTCCCGACTGAAGCACTGCCTGAAAGCAGCGCAAAGAAAAAACAACAAGGCCGATAAAAGAGGACCCGATTAAGGCGTAAATAAGCACTGATATAATATATATTTATGTACAGAACAGCTACACAGCTTAGGAGAAGCTTCGCACCGTACAGAAAAACAAAAAAACACAAGTCACAAAAATGTAGCAAACACAGCACAGAGTTAGAAGTAAGCTACGGGAAGCTGCATCTGCAGCTGCGTAGCAGACATATAAGATGGGCAATGCAAAGGTCGATCATGGAAGCAATGAATGCGCACCATAACGACTGCAAGACACTCTGTGCAAAAGCCACAGTTGTAGAAACAGTGAACAGCATCACTGTCATCGTGGCAGAGTGGCGCTGCTTCATTTCGAGAGCTCTTCAGGAAGGAGAAGTGCGTGCTGAGAGTTCTGTTGCTCCGGGGTTCCTTAAAGATCGGATAAGCCTACCCTTCACCAGTGCTCTAAAGAGGTGTAGCACGATTGAGCGGGAATAAAGGGGGATGTCCCGAGGAGGCAGTTCAGATTCAAAACACGGACCTTGGGCCCGTCAAAGCAACCACCCGAATGCACTATAGCATTCGCGGTGGTACACTACCGGTTACAGGACGCATCTTTTATCTAACAGCTAGTTGATACTGACTGTGAAATAAAAGGGAGTGAAACCAGCCACTGACAGGCAGGCAGCAGGATCGGTAGCTGCTTGCTTTCTCGGATCCATCGAACATAGCCCTTCTTCACAAATGATCCTTCCGATCCCTGAAGCTTCCCCAGCTCGCAAGTTCTTTTAAGGGCCGCTTCTTGTTACTACAACCCTTATATCATACTGCTAGCGTGACAGCAGGATACGCAGAGGAACAGGTTAACAAGCAAACAGGAAACATTAAGTTGTCCTTTCCTCTGCTGCTGCTTCTGCTGTTTGGCCCCCTGCTTGGTTCACCCGCGACCTTCTGTCGTTGCAATCTGCCCTTTTTTGTGAGTGTACGAGTGAATTTGCATATAAGCGAGTAACAGGTGCACGTACGATCGGATCGTGGATTGGATCGTACGACGACGATAAAGAGTAAAACAGCATTAAATGGTCCTTGGAGAGATCGCGAAGGCATCAGCAGCCACTGCCGCTGCTACTTCCACTATTACTACAACGATTACTAGAATCATTAACATCAGTTGCTGGCCCACAGAACGAAGCGAAAAGCCCAACGTATCGTAAAGGGTTTGTTCCCCTGTTGAGCTCTGGAGCGCTGCAAATATACCCTTAATATCATCTTATTGCTAGCGTCATTCGAGTCTAATCGGAAAACTCGCTACGGTCGAACCGCTTGGTGCCTTTATAGCTGTTCCGGATGACTGTCGCCTGTTGCGATTTATGTAGTTCAAACCAAATTAAATGACATCTCACTTTTTACAGGTTAAATGGATTAAGTGCATATAAAAAGACTCGATAATACTATTAAGAGTGCTGCAGTTTGGATGGACAATTTGAGATTAGAAGCTAGCATGGTATTTACCCCCTGCCATTGCATGTTGGTAGCACGATTACTTAATGCTTGAATGCACCAAGAAAAACTATTCGCCAGTTAATTTATATTAAGTTCAATCAGTGGTCAAATGTAGAGCTGTTTGCCATCTCACTCTCAGCAGATTATATCATCCTATAGAAGTGTGCGCTATAACAATAATTTATGTTTAAATCTGCGAGTGCAAGACCGCGTCGATGGGACTGTGCTCTACAGGATTCAACGGGCATCTCTACAGCTTCGAGTTTCCGACGTTGCCCCTGCGCTGTGCGGTTTGATTTCTGGATTACATATAGACAGAAATTGACCTGTTCTCGTCTAACATATAAAAATAATACCTCTGTAAAGAATTACTTACTTGCGAAAAAAGGTCACGAGACAGTGGGGATAAAAGATGGAACGCAACACTGACGGCTCCGGCACTTTCTCCAAATATCGTCACATTGTTGGGGTTGCCGCCGAATAAGTGGATGTTATCCTGCACCCAGCGTAACGCCATCACCTGGTCCATGAGGCCGGCGTTGCCTGGCGCATCTGTATGGTCAAGATAGAGGAATCCGAGCGACCCGACGCGGTAGTTGAACGACACCACGATGACATTTTCTTCACTGGCAAGTATTCGGCCATCGTAGACATCGAGCGTCGCTGTACCCGAGTAGAATCCACCACCGTATACCCAGAGCAGGACGGCAGCGTTTGTCGGTCTCGGCCGAGGCACCCACACGAGCATATTCAAACAGTCCTCACTCATGTTGGTATTGGCATTCCACATCGTTGAGCCTTCGAAGTCCTCGAAATATGTGTCCAGCACTTGTACGCACGTTGGTGGACGTTCACTGCAGTTCAACGGCTTCTCCCAAGGATCCATCGGGACAGGGTGCCGAAATCGTAGCTTGCCAATCGGCGGTTTAGCATATGGAATGCCTAAAGTAAACATGACGAAAAGCGGCGCCAAAAAAACAAAGAGAAAACCGGCGTCGAAGACAATCTTAAAAACCGATCTGTTGTTGGATTGATAGAACCTTGCTCACGGCGTGGTAATAATGCAATGAGGAAACAGTAGAAGTCATACACGCGATTAATGGCGCGTTACTTTACTAAGCCGTTTAGTCGAAAAGAACTTGACAATACATATGTATTTCTGAATGTAAGGCAAAATACGAGACAAAAACATAGAAAGGTTCACTTAAAAAAATGTTCATATTTCTCCACGTTCACCAACTCTATGATATATTTCAGTTTATAAATAACTGAAATTATCGCATTTCTTAAAGAAAACGTTCAGCTGTTAAGACCCGAACTTTTTGTATATGATTTGATAATATGACAGAAAGAGAGATTTCCAACGCTATATATTATTCAGTTGTCAGTAAATGTAATTTTACGACGAATGAACGAAACAAAAACAACATAAGAAACGGCCGTTACTTTGCGATTGACTTAACATATAATTAAAATGCACCAAGTGTCCTTCACATTTTTGCTAACACTGCTATATGACCAGAATAATGATAATTCTCATGATTATTACTGTCATATTTTTATTAGGTTAACCTATTGATGAAACAACTCTGCCCGTTTACCTCTGAGTAGTTAAAAATACCTTTAAGATAAGATGGTACTCTACATATATGAAATTTTAGGCGGATGAATATAGATTGCATTGGCGGGGTGAGGTGAGCTCTTGTTGCTCAGTAACGGTCAAGAGCTGCTTAAATAGGTTATTCTCACCTAGGAAGGCATCGACAAGCTTTCCATTCGCAGCCTGTAGGGTCACTCCCCTAATAGGGCCCTTGGTCGTGTGTACAAAAAGTGGATCTCCGTGTGCCGGCATTCCGCCCGTCGTACGATGTCGATGATGATGCGTGAGAGAGGGCGCGGCGCGCGCGTCGGCCTGCCCGACAAGAACGCCAAAAAGCAGCGCCACTTGAAAGAACACAGCGGCTTGAAGAAGTGTTGTCACTGTGGCGTGGTGTGCCGATCGCGTTCGGTGCGAGCGACCCCAATTGATCAGCATGAGGGTCCGCAAATCTCGCAGGCCCGGTAGGCCGAACAGGCGAAATGGGCCCTTGGCTGCCGACATGTCCGACTGGCGCACGACTCTACGCAACCCAGTGATCCACCGGGCCGCAATGCCCCCGCCTTCAGCTCCGCGCTGCTGCCTCCGCATCGCCGATCATCTGAAGTAAAACGCAAAGCGAAACGAATGATAATTGCGTGTGAGGGCTAATCTAAACAAATGTCTCAGTCGAGTCCGGTTAGAGCGAGAAAGAACACCGTTATTAGCTTTCACGTAGCTATACCTAGCAATTGAAAAACGCGTACGAAAATTAAAAGAATGTCATACAGACCTGCAGAAATGATGTACATGTTCCTTCTTTTCAACTATGAAATCTATTGCTAAGACTGCGTCATACTAGCCTGGTTAAGACCAGATAGTCAGTAACAACACGTTGCAAATGCAACTTCTTGTTAATGGCAAAAGTCTTAGTAATTAGGGCATGTTTGAGCATAGAAACTGCCTGATTTGTTACGGGAATTCTATATGCCTGTTGCCGGCCTAGATACCAAACCTACGATTCTCCACGCGTGACCAATCTACCAACTTAGTTAAGCCTGGTCTCACACATATATATATATATATATGTAAGATCGTATATGTATATATACGATGATAGTGAAATAATAGGGATTACTACATACGGCGACTACAGATTGTATATAACGTGCGATAACATGTGGCATTTGCCTGCGTATTTTTTCTATATATAACTCGTCATAGACAGTCGCTGCTGGATTTATCAAATGTGTCGCCAATTCTATTCTAGTTTCCCCGCTTCAATCTTGAATAAACGGGGAGCTAATTTATGTTTGAGTTATTGGACACGGTTTCTTTTTCCCATTCAAGATGTCAAACCATCTCATGGTAAAGGGCTTTGCTTCATTGTCATTCAGCAAACCATTATGAGAAGAAATCCTTGGCTGCCGTTGTTTTTCTAGTTGTCATTAAGGATTCAGTAAGAATGTGAAGAAACGACCTGCGTCTGATTTAAAAAAAACATCCTTGTATACTAGCTCAAACAAACGAAGAAGTTGTCTTAAATTTTACAATATATAAATATGTTTGAATATAGTACCGTCTAATACGGCTGGTTATTAGGTATTAAAAATCATCACGGGCTATCGCTGTTAACACATGAAGCACGTTACTTAACTATTGATTAGTTAATTTCTATAAAACAATTTTTCATAAATTGGCCTCATTTATTAAATTATTGGTCCTATTATATGCTCAGTATATCAAATTATCTTACGCAAGCTAATCCAATCGTTGTACTTAGGCTTACTACTTAGGCAAATATTATTAGATGGATCTTACATATTTTTTAAATCAGGAGGAAGGAGGATCTTTTTTAAAGACACATTTTTTTGGAAATAATCTTTACATAATGGTACGGTAGTTACATATATACACTGTCACATGTTTGTCTGGCTGGTATCTACTAGAGGCGTAGCTTTGGTTTCCCAGTATGGGACGTTTCCATTGTTGGAATGAGATCGCAAAATGTTATAAATTCCTATGTACTCCAAGTGTTCGACTAGAGGGTTCATCTCAAAATAAGAAGCCATTATTATCTCCGGTCTGGTTGCTATGGAAAATTAATATATCAAATATTCATATTTATAATAAATTATCTATCGCTATTCGGAAAAATTAGATGTATAACAATCATGTTAATGTAAATCAGTTGCGGTCTTAAACAGCGCGATAATTGACAACTAAACCCAAAAATAGTTAAATCATAGGCTTGAGTTTATAAACTTCAGCATATAGTTTTGCGGGTTGATTATGTTGCAAGACTAAGAGATTAAGATTCCAAGAATAAGTATGAACACCTCGAACGCTCAACGCTTCCGAATTCAATATATTTAAAACAGCCCGATTTGAATGAATAACATCAGATGAAACAAAATAGGTAAGTTGAAACAAGTGACGAACACCGTTTTGAACTTCAAGTAGAACTTAGGCCGTAATTATATAGCCCTTATTGTCCTACAACTTGTTTGTCTACAGTTGTTTATTATCCGCGTTTTGATCCTGTCTTTCGACACCCAGACATTCAGTGTTCACATACACTCGTTGTATCTTAACATGGGTGCCAGTATTTCTCCCCTTGAGCACAGTTTCAATGGCAATGCTTCGGTCTTCGCATAACAATCTTCCCAGCGTATATAGAAAAACGGGCATATTAATAGATTTAGTCGATTTTATAGTTCTCTTTCCTTAATAGACAAATTAGTTCTTATTATTGCTATCGTTCGTTGATACACATTGTCGTCCAGTTACTGGCCAAGTGTTTGCGGCTACGACAGTGCATCACTGATCTTTTGTAGGGATGAAAAGCACGGTGAACCTTCCTAGGTCGAGAGAACTCGGATTAAGCGTTAACGGATTTACTGGGGATGGCTTGAACTTGCAAAAGCCCATTGCTATGGGGTGAGAGTGTAGCAATCGACGGATTACGTATAACTGTTATTATTTAAGCTTTATAACCCTTGAGATTAGACTTTTTTCCGTTCGTGCGTTTATCTGTCAAACGCATTTGAAGCAGACGAATTTGAACGAACCAGTTGTTCGAACTTTGTGGCCGCCCCGAGGACTTCAGAGCCTACTGACGGGAGTTCATTTTGAATGAATTCGTCAGATCACTGAAAGCTAATATAGATGAGTTTAATGCAGGCAATTAAATATAGTAAGCAGTCGTCCTTATTGAGACCCGTTCTTTCATTGGTTAACAGATAGCTCATATATTCTACTATATGTCAACGGAGAGGCGCTACTGTTATCTCTATTGTGACTTCTCAAACCAGCTACATCCACATGTCTTGTGATAAACACGTATTTACTTCATCCAATTGAAAACAAAACAGAACCACCAGGTAATACTTAAATCCTTTGATGTCCCAACATGCCATATGAATATATACATATATAGAAATAAATAATAGAGGACCTTGATGGCGTTTGGACAGTAAAGATGGTGTTAATGCTAAAAACACTTGTATAGAATATCGACCACTGACTGGGTTGTTGGCGAAGCAGAGAAGAACAATGTGCTTTATTGACAAGGATGCGAACAAAGGACCGCATCGACTTCCAACCGGAAGGGGGCCCTCCTGGATGCTTATACGGCCATTAACAGTATGCTAATGGAGCCAGGCATTTGCCGGAGCTTGACTCTGGGAAAAATTTGCTCGTCCTAGGATTACCAAACAATTCATTAGAACTATCAACGTTTTAACTTCGCCAAGGTCATTGCCTTGTTTTGGGATGCCACTGACTAATGGGCTCTGATTTAGCTCTTTTCGATTTTTGCGAATGTAAACATGAAATCGAGCGGATATATTTTGCTTCAACTAGTATTAAGATAGAAATGTAAATATATTGTAAGCAGCTATCCTTTAATTTGCCAGTGTAGAGCTACTGGTCCATTCGTAGCACCCGTCCGATGAGGAAATTCAATTTTGTAAATAGGAATCGAAAAAGTGTACATCAAGATACATCCTGGGCAGTGTAGATGAGACCCAAATGATGTGGGCGGTTCGATAGGAGGAAGCGTACAGGATATATCGAGTCTCGCCAACGCCACGTCGTGCACATAAATAAGCGCGTTCAAATGGCAGATTAATTCCAAAGCTTTTTTCCAGGCTCAAAACGTAAGCCTATTCTTCAGGCGGTCCAGCAAACATACGCTGGACTCATATTATTAGCCAAAACGAGAGGTTTCTTTAGGTAGCGGTTTCTTTCAAACAGAGACGGTGACATCAGCTTTACAAATGAGTCAACATATCTCATGTCTAAGAAGTATATTAACGTCTTTGTGAGGATAGGTACAATATCTAAGAGGCCGGTTATGTTTGAAAGGAGTGGCTTGACAGTTGTCTATTTAGTTGTGCCTTTTTTTGGCTGACTGAAACCACGGAACAAAAACGAAGAGCTTACATATAAAATTAGAAGAAACGAATAGAATTGTCAACACTTACATTCAACTTCTTGGTCGAAAGATGAACGTTTACTGATTAATTGAATGCAAACGCAAATGGACACTCGAATAGAGCAGAGCTATTGATTACAACCCAAACAACCCGGGTTGTTGTGGGTTTTATTAAACATACATAGAAATCTTATACATACTTATCGTAATGATTAGAATGTATACGTCAAATTAAGACAAAAAGCAATCAGATACGGCAATATCGTTTATTAAATTCGAAGAAACAGTAACGTTCCTAAACGATAAACACACAGGTTGAGAACTCATGAGTTTGCTAGATGAGGAACGCCTCTCTGCCTAAACAATTCACGTTAGAATATGTTCTTACGTTCACGGTCTCCAGCCGTCGTAGTCGTCTGCTACTCTTGTCGTTGGTGGATGACCACGCGACCAAGGGCAATTTTTTGTAACGCTCACACGAACCCAAGCGAACGTGCATGGACTGCACAAATCTACCAGTAGCTTGCCTGAACTGTCACATCATGTAGTCGATGTGGAATTAGCGCCAGCACTTCTTGCTATACTCTGTCACGCTCAGAGTAATACGTGTCACGCCAAACAGTCAAGGGATTGGGGACCAACGTTGCTGCTAATTGATACATTGGGAACTATCTTAATGCAATGGCAGTATTTGTCCGAGCGATACGATTAGCTCAAAGACACTTGGCCGTTTTACAAAGCGTCTTCTTAACGAGATCCTTAACAGACGAAAAATAGGACACTTAGAGAGACTGCTAGACAGAGAGGTGAGAGTCGCAGTCGCCGCTATTGTGAATGGCTCTAATAGAATGGGTTGGTGATCCGTGGAATAGCGGGGCCAATAGGGAAAAGTGGCATCAAAACGATTACTTCGTGTTGTGGAAACGCGGTGCGGGCCGGTTCATCATACATGGTGACACAACAAGAATCTACAATCTCTGCGGTAACGTAATAGCAGCAGCGGCCGTTGCGCGCAAAGTGGTAAACGGAGCGACTGCTCAGGGACGATCACTGCCCGCCTTTTTATCGCTCTTGATCGGGCGAGCATTCCTTGCGACGATGGCGCTACATATATAGCGTCGTTCAATATTTTTGTTATATATATATATATATATATATATGTTGAACGCAAACATTGTAAAGCGTGGCGGAACTGCTTTTCATTAGAAATTGTTCGTAGACTGTTTCCTAGTACGCCGCAGTGGCGTAGTAAATATCGAAGCCACGATACGGTGTTGTGATGTTATTGATTGATCGTCTCCGTACGTGACATGTGCACTTGCGCGTGTATCAAAATACGACCAAACGACTAGACGTGTAGACTATATCTAAAGCAAGTCAATAATCTTCGCCAGAAAAATTGGCTGAATAATGGAGCCACTGGAATCATTTCTGCATTCATGTATGATTCCATTGAGCTCTATGTCTGCACACGGAAAAGAGGTACTCAGCGTTTATTTTTCATACGGCTTGGCCATAAAACTTTTTGCCACAAGAGCAAACAATATGATTGACTCGTTGTGGGTGTGCACCACACACAAAGTAGCAGAATACGAAAACAAAGGGATCCCCTAATTTACACTGAATAAATTATTACTTTAACTTTCAAGGAAATGAACCAGCGTGTGGGATTCTATCGAGATGCATGCCTCGTACGTGGTGCTCGTAACCCACTTGGAAGATTTACTTTAGCAAATAACAATCAGTGGGCGCAGAACTTCCCAGGGATCATATCTTTAACCGCAATTTCTGTTACCAAAAACAACACGCGTGATGCACGACCAAATATAAATCGAAAGGTCGATCAAGGATTTTAGCCGAACATCGTGACTAATTGACTCAAAGCCAATCTATATAATGTAGATTGACGGGACTAAAGGCAATGAACAGATCAACGTTTACCCTCTATTGGTAGATAGATGGTAGATAAGGCCTCCTCTCTCGCTTGTCGTGATTCTTTTTTCGCAGTATCCTCCCGGCCAGCTGCTCTCCATCTAGCTACTTCTCCCACGCAATCGTAGCCGCTATGTCTACCAATGAAGATTACTGTTGGCAGAGCCCACAGAACAGGGATATATCGACTAAAGAGTAAGTCTAGTACTTTCTTCATTCCTGACCATACGTCTGTCTTCACAAGCCTCTATAATACCATCTTGTCTTCCATGTCAGCCTGCTCATCCCACTGTGGAAAAGGACCACTAAGGATAACCTATGCCATAGCATGATCGGCATGTTGCTGAATGATTAATGGGCCGAATAATCGTGTCTGCCATAATCAACTATCATAGCTGCCAGTCATGTAGCAACGGCGGAAGCACTATCAGCAGCGATACAAAGATCAGCGATAGTACTAAATTGATGTAGTAACAGAAGTGCTTGTAACAGTAAAACTAGCAACGTCGATCTAAGAACAAATGGAAGAGTGACAATAAGAAACTATTCAACTTCAATGAGAAAACTCAATTTGGAGTCCGTCTCGATAGTACCAAGACTGTCGCTGTGTCCTTTCTTCCCACTCGCGCTCGTTCTCGTATGTAAAATCGTATCAGTACGGTATATACGGCACGTGTATAATAACTGGTATAATATGATTGAAATAAATTGATAATATGATAATGATGGCAGGCTCGATAATGGCTGATGAGGCCGGAGGGAACGCTTCGCCGTTAACCTACTAACGCTAGATGATTTCTGACGCGTGTAAGAGAGAGTGCTTCGTATAAGATCAGATCTATGCATGAAAAAGTTTTATACATATACATATCTTTATGAATACGTTAAGGAATTAATAAAACAACCTATCAAGCCATTGCTCATACGATTTTTAGACAACAGTTTTATCATGTATCCTGCTATACAGTGGTGGCATTGGTAAATAAATCTTGATATTAGCCAATATACCCTACGATATGCTACGCTTACAGGATCTAGATTGTACGTACTCTGCAATACTGATCGACTCGACTCGTCAAATGCGGACCAGGTATGATTGTATATCAGTTAAAAAAAGAACTTTGCCATCATCATCACCTATACGTCATTTGACTCAACGCTTCATCTTATCACACGGTACAATCGCAGACTAATCCTACTAACCATACAAGTAGGCTTCATATATTTGATCATTTTTAGGCCGAGAAGGTTACAGGTAGATATTGTATTCTGAAAAATAATAAAATCGCTTCGTTGTATGATATATAGTATTTGAGCAATTTTTTTTTCCACTAACTTTTTTTTAAGCTGGTATCGATTGAAACAGAATAAGATATAATTGACTTTTGCTGAAATATTGCTTATATATAGTGTGTCGTGATTACGTACGAAGATGAGCGTAGGGTGCTGAATGTAAGTTTCCACGGAATGGACCCTTAGGATGGCAGAAAAGTGCTTTCCTTTTGGGAGACAATATGGCCGTTTTAAATTTTGACCAATCGGGTACGAATGCCGCTCGTTGTCAAAAATGGAAAACTTTAAAGCTAATTTGTTAGCTTCTACAAAACAGCTCGGCAGACGAATTGGCCTTTTGTTCCTTGTGTGCTCTTCTAATCTTTTCACGCTAGAGTTTCCCCCAATTCCCACTCATTTTTTTGCCCGGAATTGCCAAGATGTTGTGAGCTTTTACGTGGTTTCCAGAGAACCCGAGCTCTCATGGGGCATATCAGAAGTTCTCAATTGAATTTAGATTTAAAAAAAATTGCTTGAAGAGCCATTTCTGAATCTTCACGTCTTTCAGACAGAAACAGATAGCCGTTTCAGCTTGTTGTCTAGATGGATTCCGAATGGGTTGTCTAGATAGGCTCCAACGGTTAGTATTTTTGAGATTAGCTGTAGTTTTTCTTTTAAATTTTTAGCCGTTTGGTTCTGTCGAAATTTTTCATGCGCTATATACGCAGGGTCACTACTGAACTGTTCCTTGTGTAATAAAAAAAAACAAACGATTGAGAATGATTGGTTAGTATTCTAGATTTCGAATCAAAGTTGTGATCACAGTCGACGGTAACTGAATTGACCAATCATGACAGTGAGAAACCAAAGTGTTTACATTCACACATGGAAATAATTTCGTTGAAGAACCTGTTTTTGTCTAGACACAGTGCTAGAAACAAAGCGTAACATTTTTCAGTTTAGACGCGCCGCTATGTACGTGTATACACATCTTACCAGGACATCCATATATATATCTACTACAATTACGTATGATGTCAAAGTGTGTTTCCACTCTGACTGCCTCCTCGTTATAGTTAAACGTACAAGTAAGTTACGTGGCCTATAATTCATTAAGGATTTATAATGTGCACTTGAAAGTGAAGGACACCATGTGGCTCTACAGTCATTTTCCGTAAACCACGAAAACTTCTCGCTCAACACTAGAGGTATGTGACATCGGGCTTTCTCAGTCGCAGCGTACCGATAGTAACAGAGTATTATAGCTGCACTAAACTTTTTCGTGACCTATTTTGTCAGCTAAAGCTAATCAGGGTCAACGTCTGGCTTTTTATCTAGTGCCATCATCGGTGGATATCTCGTTTCTTTTCATAGAAATCTAGATGGTTCAGAGAAACTGCAAGCAGATATTGTTAGGGCAGCAACTATCGGCCGGACGTTCAGGCTGCCATATGCCGAACATACAGCTTCCTGAGGCGCTATCTCTTTAGCTCTGTTTTACAATGGCTGTCTCCCAGCTACTTACATATATGCGCTGATCCTCTATATATGCAGAGCACTAGATGGGCCCACTGAACACGAACCCGTTCGCTGGCGCCTCAATGGAGAGATGTGATCCTCATTTTGCGGGCAACAGCTCACGCTGATACAGCGGACCCTGCCCGCTATAGCCCAATGGGATGGTCTGGATTCTGGGGGGGCACACAGCGAAAGAGTCGTTGGAAGGAACAAAGTGTGGAGTGTCGGTAGCATAGAAAACGGTTGATGTTAGGGTAGTGTCTAGCTAGGGAGGAAGCGACAAGGGTGGACTGAGGGGTAGACGCTGAGGTATGCCGCGGTAGCAACCTCGAAAGAAACCCCTGGATAGGTTATTTGTAGGGCGAAAAATGAAAACAGGTGGACAGGGGAGTGATGGTCGAGAGGTTGTAAACTTCACTTACAAACCAAAGCCCTTGCAAGCACGGGTTAGACAAGCAGCCGCCAACCAAGCTGCCGCCATCACCGCTGATCTTAAGGTTTCAGAAAGCGAGCACAAACGAGAGGCTTCGTTAGCAATAGTGAGGTAATCCTTTGACCCTGCTGCCAGCGCCAGCAGTGTCCGACCGCCATGGATTTCACCGGAAGAGCCTTACGTGTTTCCGAAGCACGAACCCTTCCTACAAGACCTTCATAGTTAAAGGGGTATATGGCAAAGCGGCAACTTGTAAAAGAAATAATAAGATGGGACGGGAAAGAGCGTATGAGGGGGCTCTGTTGCCACTTGAGGAGTGTATGTTTGTATATATGCGGAGGCAGTCGTATGCGAGTGACGGTGGCGTTTAGGCTACTCATCGGTCTGTCGTTCCGTTTTTACAGCGGCCACTTTTAATAGAGCTACCATCATCCCTTCCTCCGGAGCCGTCTATGCTGGTCGGCCTTTTTCTCTTTCCCATTTGGCAATAAATAGATGGAAAATAGGTAGGAACATTACGTCACTACCCTGCCAGTAGTCGCACCTGGGCTTAGCAAGAAAGCCGACAGCTATCCAGGCACGTTCCCAAGCTCCTTACGTATCACCTAACAGCCCAGGAGTAGGCTACACGACACCGACAGCTGCTTCTGTCACTAGAACTACCACTATTGGTATTGCCGTTAAATAAATATTTCGAGTTCTAAGTCCCGCTTCAGTCAGCTAACTCGTTTTAGTGTAAACAATGTGATTTCGAATTTAGAATACCCCACATGTCCTTGTGATAAGTAAAGAAACGCTAGGTTAGCATTGCAATATTATGGAAATAATACCATTAGCAGTACTACAGCTGCTTCTTCCTCAGAAAAGAGCTAACGAGATAACTCATATCGGACAGTTGTTCCTGGTTCGCTGAAAACGAGTTACTACATGTACCATACGCGTCAAAATCATACGGAGGCAGTGGTACTATCCCATAGCAAGTGAGGCTGGTACCCTAGATACGGATAGATTTAGCACGATCCTGACGTCGATACCCGAATTACACCAATGATTTTCTCGAAAATCGTCACCCTAACATTTCACATTTATTATGTAATTTCAATGTCTAAAACATCATAAAGCAGGCTTTATGATTTCTTACACAAACTGCATGACTCAGGTGAATGCTAGGGTGTGTTGTTACTGGAGATGCAATACGTTATCGTGGACTGACTGTTGTAAGCTAGTTTTCCATTAAGGGACAATCGGCTAGATTAGCCTTCTATTGACTGCTTTTGAAGAAAGTTGACTTCTAGGCAGAGCGTTTGTCTTATAGTACAGATGGACCTGCTAGAAGATAAAAAGCAGCGTAATCTACAGCATCATTTATCTTCGTTTTTATTCGTCACTCATTAATATAATGCTTTTCGTATAACAAAATAATCAAAATAGGCGATACGGGTAGTTAAGATTGAGGTTACTCAACTGCTACTTATGCTGACTTTATAGGTCTCCGAGGAGACGCTACTGCGGGGTGTACGAATCTCAAACGGAACCATTGTGTATTTTCGTGGCTCTATCTGATATAGCTTTTTCTTCCTATAAGCCAACTGATACGCTGTCAGCTGCATGCAGATAAGCTTGAATCTTACTACAATATTCGCGCATAACTGTTTTTCTGTAAAAAAGAAGACCTTAAAGAGAAAAGTGGAAGCAGACCAGTGTAGTGGCAACTTGCGGAAGCCCCCATTGAAAGTATCAGTCATTATGGCTCGAAGACCGCTAAAGATGGTGGCCAAGCCGGGTCGTAGATGCGCAGAAAACGTTTCCATTGAACTAGCGTTCAAGCCTGAAAAGCTGCTAATCTGAGTGAGTGAGTTTTGTGAGCTCTTTCGCTGGCTACTGCTTGGTAAACTGTGCAGAGCAGTTGGAGCCAAGCAATGCATATGACCGAAAAGTTATCCGAAGTAAAGTTGGCTACCGAAAAGCATTGCGTTTAAAAAACGGACAGCCCCAGTCTACCCCTAAAAGGTGGTTTTTGTTTATTGTTCAATGAATGATAGACGAATCCTACATGTACCTAATGCTTCCAAAGCCTTTCGGTCATATAGGCAGGGTGTTCCATAAATTTCCTATTCAATTTCGTAGGCTGCTTTTTCTTCATTTGATCTTTGCTTTTAATATAACAATTTTTGTAAGGAACTTTTTACTAAGTTCGCCTGCAACTACATGGGAAAATTGTTCTCATACCTAACGCATCGCTGGATGTAGTTTGAGTAAAACGAACTTAGCGTATGACGTGAATTCGCTACAACGAGATGCGCAGCAGGCCAAGCTGTACGGAATGCACGAAGTTCCGCTAGTATTACAGAACTTCGGCAGCGAAAGTTTGGTCTTCGGAGAAACGCGTGGCGTGATAAATCAATGGCTTGAATGAAAGCAGGCCCTGCCCAGAAAAACATGCTTCCCAAGCCTACTCGTAGACCTATAGTATTTACAAGAGGTGGGTCAAACGACGAATTGGGTACAAAATTGGGGTGAGATACTCACGACTTGTACAAATATCTCCGAGACCAGTAGAAATATCTACTTCCATTAAATATCAGATTCGCTGGCAGTTTTGTTGGCAGGGCCCGCATAAAATCTCTTCATTATGTATCCGCAGCTGCCGTGAAGTGTACGAGAACGCTATGGTCGTTGGAGGTTTGATACCATTAAAGCCACTCAGCTAATGCATCTTTGATAAAGTATTCTCTAAACCGATACAAATGCTTGACCTATTTTGTAGCATATTAATTTGTTTCCTACACCTTCGTTCGTTCAGAATCCGCCGTTATGAAGACACCGTCAGCTGCTACGCGCATGCTTCCGAGGATCTCGCCGAGCAAATTTTTTCTCTACGGATGGGGCCGCATCAGCGTGTAGCAACCGGCTTTGGCTAATGCAACATAGATGTCAACTGTGTGCTTACCCATTTATTTTTACACTATAGTTATTACTCCGGCTTATATTGAATACTTGTTATTACATACTTATATAATTATATAGATTTTCTTAAGCTGTCTTAATAATATACCAACCAACAGCTTCTATTATATGTCCTAGACTTGTCCATTATATGCAATTACTATTGCATACGAGATAAAAACTCATAAGCGGTGTTCTTATTGTTATGCGTTGTTACATGTAGTGAAGTTTCATAACTTCCATATTTAATAGCAAGACATGAAAGAAAAGATTTCATTATAATTAAAAAAAATTATATATTTATTATGCTTCCTAGTTGCGAAAATAACATAAATTGATTTCTATGATGTCTGAATTCTAAAACGGGTAATAGTTTATATGTAAATATGTGTCACTTTTTGTCGTTTTGTTGGTTTGGACATGTCTTTCACATCGCGTATGTTGACGAGAAGCCTGATCAAAACGACAGCTCTAGAAATATTTCATCGGCGAAAGCTATGGATAATGTGAAAAAAGCACCAACAAAAGTAACTTCAGTAGAGTAACTGGCCGCGAATTGCAAAGTAATAAATCAAAGGGAATTGATCGATTATGTATGTACATAGCGTAGCAGAGTCGTTTAATAAACGAAGATAGTAAAGAAAATACCGAAACTATAATACGTAATCGCACCACCGAAACTAGGTGACTGTATAACAATAGCTAACTAATGGCTAGAACAATGCACTGGCTTATCTGAGACAGGATAAGAGAAGAACTATCGCGCGGAAGTTATCTAAACTTCTCATTACAAATATCCCTGCCAAAGGCCTAATGTCTGTAGAGCGGACCATTTTCAGACTGCTGCTAGAGAACAAGCGCCATAGACGTGGGAGAAATCTAGAAGGCTGAAAGACCAGCTGCAACAAACTTGAACATAAGTTCACAATGCGCAAGTTTAAATTCATTTTAGGACGCCTTGGGAAATGCTAACCTCTAGAAAAACTTTACTCGGTAGAGTCCGGTGCATACATGCAGCGAGCACAACAAAAGGATGAATATGTACGTATGCCTAGGTGTAGTACCTACTTTGCAAATTTTTTAACATCTTAATTCACAGAACCCACTGTAGCCTGTATCTGATCTCTTACGGTAATTATTTCGCACAGCTATTGCTATTAATCTCTGTTCGGCGTAGTTCATCAACATCCCTCTCTGCAGAGATATATAATATTATTTGAGTTTCTGTGTGCGTTCCTGCAAGCGCGCGCGTGTATGTACGTGGACTTTAAAATAACACGTAGTCCTACATATCTGATAATTCATTTTTGCTTCCTTTGCCACCGCCGCTGCTACTGGAGCCAACAGGAATTCCTCGTTCTGGAAATATTCTTCAGAACTGGGTGGAACCGAGTGGAAGGACGAGAGGGAGCCACTCCAGGAACCATAGCTGATTTGAGGCTTATTTAAGTTTCCTCGTGTGGTATGACTGCCGCACAGTCGGGACCGCATCCAGCGAAGGATACGCGTCTCGTCCGTCCTGGCATGAGTTTGCTGAATGTCTACTGGCTGAGCCGTGCTCACCGCTGAATGCTGGCGGCATCGCTATGGGGCAGTTGAAAGCACCCAGCTAAACAACGATACTTCATGCGCTTCTATTTCCCGATCTTGAGCACGTGCTGTTATTAGCGAATGAAACAGATTCGCAGCATGTTGCCGAGCCTTTTCGGTACTATTACTTCTGTTTAGTTTGCTTTCTTTGTTCGCGCTCATGTATTTCACTGATCGTTTACACGGTCTTGTTTAATCTGGGACTTACTCCGTGATATTTGAAAGCAATATTTATACTTGAATAATCAGACCACCGCTTTGGCAGTACGAGGTTTAATGACATATAGAACCGCATGGAACACAGATAATTGTCATTTATACACACAGATATAGTAAAAATGAAGTATATGATTCGTTCGCGTTACAATGTTGCCCATTGTAAAACCTTTTTTATACGAGGAGTCAAGATTACTTCATATGGAAATCATTAATAAGCAGTGTCATGATATTAATCAGGAAGCGTCGATGTCAATGGGTCAATTACTTGTTTGTGTTTAACTTTTTTATATATATATAATATATATATATATATATATATATAAAACGATAAGTTATAATAAGTCAGTAGCTTATAATTTATGATCTTAATAATATCTAGTATTTCAGAATCTCTAATAAATTCCAAAAACATCTAAATTTAATAACAACATTAATAATTAGTAGCTTTTATCTTGGATTTTATTAGATGAAGGATAGTTAGATGAAGTTCTATACGTAAAATGTAGTTTATCAGATACAAATCTCTATCTCCTTACATTAGAGTACACGGTTTTCGATCTTTCTTTCAGCTACCGCAACGCTGTTCAAAATATCTCGCCTTCGACACGACAAGGCGTTCGCCGAACAAATTTGATTAATCGTGTTTTCTAGACAAACATAATCAAAGTAACGTCGGAGCCAGATCAGTAGTTAAGTAGACGTTATTACCTGTTTTTTAATAAAAATTATTTTTTAGATCACTTCGCATTGAAAATGTCGACGTTTTAACGTCGCTACAAATGAGTGCAAGCATCGAAGTGTCAAATAAGCAGACGAGCAACCACCTTTCCTAAAGCGTCTCCGTGTTAGCTTAGCGGGTGACGTATTTGTGTGCTAATCTTGAGGAAACATTGTGGTGAAGGTTCGAATCCGGGCATAGACAGATTTTATTTCGTGGTCAGAGCCAGGCGTATGATGAAATGCCTACGGCAGAAATAGTAAATGTCAATATTTGATTCGTGATAGGCGAAAACCCAGATACATGTGACAGTCGAGCAATATCTCGAGTTGTCTCGTACGATTACAGAATATGCTACGCGATACCCGTTTGTACACCAATGGTAATTTCTTCATATATACGAATACATTCATCACGTTTCTATAAGTACGTAAGTAGTAAAAATGTCTCAGCACACTTCTGCATACACACTCATTCATCACTTATTGATTAATACCAAGGCGACAAAGTTAGATTTTGACGGGCCCTTAAGCATAGAAGTTGGCCAAAAAGCGTAGTAATGAACAGGTTAGGCCACTGACGCTATAAGCTGCGGTATTACTATTGTTACCACGAAGTGGTGTGACAACATTTGAAAAGCCTAACACCATCAAGAAGGCCCTCGTCGTATCATTCCCAGGCCACAAGCACCGCAAAAAAAGACTTTAGCGGAGTTTGCGTGAATACACATCTATTTTTTTTTACATACAGCTATAGAGATTCTCGTTCTATCGTTTTCAGCTGTAAATATATTGGTTTTATGGAGTACTACCGTTATGTTCTAGGAGCACGGATTGTGTTTTAGACCGATCATGGCTCCAATTCTCAGCTGGTAACCACACCACTTACATACTGACTTGTTATAAACCAAACAATTCCTAGCTAGTCTTGTAAAGTGCCTGTTTATCATTGGGGCATAAAGCACGATATTTTTAATATTTCTGCCCAATTCGCTCGCAATTCTCGGCTTGCCAATATTGTAATAAGCCTTATTTGATCTTAACGAACTCTACTTGATGGCAGTAAAGCTCCATAAAACGAATCCACTTTTCTCCCTTCAAGCCGACGTCTTTACGCTACAAATATTTCCAAAGTCTGTCGACCTTGGTTTGTTTATCAAATGACATCTTCAACGACGGGAAATGATATTTTTTATGGCTAATTAAAGACGGGAAGATTAAAATGATCCTGGAGTTTACAAGATTACGCAGTGAGGAAAAACGATAACAACTTCAAGTTTTCCCTCAAACGTCAAAGAAAAAATATGACTCCAAGGGAACTTGCAAAACCGCATAATTGAAATATATATATGTATACACATATATACAAGTCAGATATGATTAGCACGCTATATTGGTCTATATCGCTGTCATCATCTATCCGAAAGTGTAAAAGCAAAGTTCACTGATGAATGTCCAATTCTGTACGCCCAAAGTCTATAGCGATGTAACCATTGTGTATTAGTTGTAACAAGCTAAACATGTATAAGAATGTGTGAACATGTTTAAGTATGTGTATAGAATTTATATGTGTATCCGTCATCTAGCTATCTGGCAGCCAATAGCATCATTAGCAATTACGAGCGAGCCTCTGCCAGCGTCAAAGATAACAGACACCAAACTGATGACACCAACCTTAGGCCCACATGCAGACAAACAGATACGAAGAGAATATTGCCAAACAAAGCTAACTAGTTTCTAGTAGTAGTGTGCCTATCTACCTGCCTATTTATCCGCTCATTGACCAAAGCTTGCCGCCGATAAACATTCGCTCTACGCGGCTTGTTCAAGCGCTGGCTATTATTATTGGCAATTATAGCCCTCCAAGGCCCCAGACACTATTGACGTACCACCACTAACGCTGCCACTACCAGCCCTTGCTCGAACCACAGAACGGATGGCCCTCTTCCGGGTTTGTTTCCCCCAAGCAATATTTCGTATAGGCTGTCCTTAGCTCGTGACAGTTAGCAAGGTTGCGAGAGGCCGAGGACAACGATCAGGCCAACTAAGCATTAGACGTAAGCCCTAGGTAAGTATCATGCAGTTTGCAATGGTACTAGTGGTGAAGTCTTCATTGGTCGGCCGCCTCATCTACTTCCTATTCAGTTTCGCTTTTTCCCATTTGCTTTCCTCGTGACTAGAATAATTGGACATGGAGCTCACTTGTGGCGGCGACGGCGGCGGCTCAGTAACTCTAGCCAGGACAGAAAGGCTTTGCCTCATAGGCTGTTCGTGGGCTTCTTTAGTGATTCCAGTTCATGATGAGGGCGTTTAAGACCTCTAATCAAAAAGAATAGAATGTCCAGTTTCGGATATGATACTTTAAGACACATCAGTGTCTTAAAGGTAAGATGGCATATGTAGGTATTAGATAGGCACTGAACTACAGGTGAGCAGTTGGCAGGATTATGTGTAGGCAGCCTTGCCACCGAATTAGATAGCTCACGGCGAACCACGCATGATTGTGCTGGTCACTGAAAGGAGGCGGAAGTTAATGACGAATCGCTTTGTCCGTCGAAGACCGTCTCAGTCGGAGGCTTGCTGCATATTGTTACGCACGAACATGGATAGGACCAACTATCGTCGACGTTATCACTGTTACGCCCAGAATATATAAAAACAAAATTGCAAGCGCCCTGTCTAACCAGGAACTTCCACAATGTGTTTCTGTTTGTGACCTGCGGAAACGACAGCAGCGGTAGCAATAACGACGACCACCCCTTCCCTGTAATATGGGCGCTAAGCATGGCATTTCGTACTGCGGCGTAAAGCGTTGCTGCTACTGCGGTTACTGTCGCTACTTTTCTGCTCACGAAAAGAGTATTGTGGCCTATGCGTTCGTTGACCGGAATCGGATCAGTCTAGTGGTGATCACGAATGACGAAGGAGTCGGATCGTTGTATCAGCGAAGTCGTAGATGGCACGTCGAGTTGTTTAGAAACTCACTGAACTTCTGCTACATAAAAACCGGTTCTGAATGAAAGATTTCAACTTCAAAGTGAGTTAGATGCTTAGTTTTTTTACAGAACGCTGCGTCATATAAGACACACAGAGAAATTGGAGCTATTCATTAATTACAATATTAGAATTAGTGAGTGTGGGGAACGCAACATTGTCGGTAATGGTAAACAATACAATGTCATGTAGTGATGCTTTTTAGCAATACGAAAATGTAAGAAACGGCTGTCAGTCATTATCGCTGCAGCTGTCGGGTATTCTATTTATGTGGTTTGAGATCTATTAAAATAGGTTTACTGCCCCGATACGTGCCCCGTCTTATATATGTATAGATATATGTAGCTATTCAGTATTTGGCTTATTCTAAGCAGAACTCGGGATCTAAGTCGATACGTCAGATTAGACAGCTCCAGTCCTCGTGTCCCGCTAAGACCTGAACTGATTTGAATCCGCAACTAATACGATGTATGATTAACGTGCGATATATGTATAACTAGTCGGCAGAGAATGGGTAATGCTTTAACATAGGCGCAGTTAGTATGATGACATCTTTAATCATTTCAATTTCTCGAAAAAAAAAAAAAACAAAAAAGGCAATGTTATTGAATAATTAAAAAGTAGTACTATTTCTATAGAGTGTGACGTTAGTATGATACTTTAGGTTAATCCCGATCGCAGTGTGTCTGACCAAATATCTCGGATATAAATACTCCAATATATTGCCAAACCCTGTGTATCTTTTATATATATATAATGAGATAAATTAGTAATTTGTAAATCCTTACGTTTCATCATTAACTTTCTCCAACGGCTACTATCTTGAGAAGCTTTTCTAAGCGCGTCAATTTTTCGCAAGTGATACTAGCAGTGAAGTGTACAAAAAAGATCTCAGAAGAATTTGTTTCTTATCTCAGCTATTAAGCAATACGATTTGGGACACTCGGGTCACAACTTTTATAACGTATAGTATATCTGTACAACTATCCTTGCGGTATTCCAGTCTTCGAAAAGGATGTGTCAATGGCGAAAAACATGTTTCGAGACGCTATTCAAAGCTTCACAAAAAATACTTTGTTCTTGATGAGCAGTAATTTCAGACCCAACAGAGCCCTCGGGGGGTGTATGCTTCCACGTACTACTCTGTTTCGATAAATGGCTTTATGTTCCACTAAGAAGGTCTGCGCAATATCCGTGTTGCGTAGTCAATGTGAGTACTCAGGACGCATACGCTTTATTTTTTTTCCTATTTGTTGCATTTATCAAGCGTCCAGCTACTGCTAAAGATCAGCATGTTGCTTGGTGTTATCTGGAACACGATTGTCTATTGGTTTCAACTCTGCATCGCCGATGTCCTAACATGATTTTGCAACTACTAGAAAGACACGTACAGACAGGCTTGTGTTACACCATCAGATGCGGAGATAAGCCACTGTTCAGTGGGTAACTGCTAAAACGTTACATAGATCGCATCCGAGTGTTGGGATGGCAACCTACTGGCGGAGACTGTGAATGGGAGCCAGTAGTGGGGCCTAACGTGTGATGTTAAGCAAATATAAAAGGACCATTCTGTCGGTCCTTCCTGATGCGTTCGTCTATCGAGAGTTTCCTCGAAACGCATAGATGCCATAGAGAGTAGAGAGTTTTACATTCACCCTC
Source organism: Varroa jacobsoni (assembly GCF_002532875.2). NCBI lineage: Eukaryota > Metazoa > Arthropoda > Arachnida > Mesostigmata > Varroidae > Varroa > Varroa jacobsoni. The sequence goes on from NW_019213423.1 coordinate 134,683, forward strand.
TCCATACGTTGCCCGCAAAAAAGGAAATGCTACTTTCCCTATCTATTCCCCTTGCACATGATTCTCAAAAACCATTTCCACAAGCAACATACACACACGCGTGTTGTATTTCCGCATCAGTGAAGACCGTTGCAGCGTCACTAACCACCACAGCTTTATTACCAACGAGAATTCGTTTTAATGCTGTTTCTGCGTCTAGACAGAGCTTAGACTCATTGTTCTCATTGTTTCGTCGTTTTTATTATTTTCTCGACAAGATGGCCGAGCAGCCATATGGGTTAGAGCGTGATTGGTTTAGTTATGCCATAAGGAAGTAATGTTAACCGAACGGTGGTTGGATGACCGCGCACAAAGGCATACGACATAAACAATCTTCTACGAACTCCCTTGTAGTCGCTTAGTGTCTGCGACCACAGTGGCACACTCACTACAGCTACAAACAGATGCAGTCCACTTGTCCAGTAGCATTTGTACATACCACCGCTGCCGCCATCACCACTATCTCTGGCTCCGATGGCGGCGGGAGCAGCGGCGACCACAGTCCTAGTTGGCGTTATTGTTATTACCGTCGAGCCAAGTTTTCCTCGCAACTTCTCGAGTCCCTCGCCAGAAGCCAGCCGCCGTGCCATTGTCAGATCCTTGATGGCGTCACTGCAGTCGTCGCCCTTGTCGAAGAAAGCGGTCTTGCCTGCCTGCCTGCCTAACCTGTTCCTACAAATTCTGCTCTGCCTCGTTTCTCGGTAGGAGACGTGCTCATCTGCCGGTCCCTTTGTATGCGTACGTGGCGCGCTTTCAAAGAGCCTCCATCCGTTACTTTCTTCAGCTTCTTTTCTCGCTCTTGGGACGGTGGGATCACACTCGGATCTTGTTCTTTTCCTGCGATGAGAAATGTGGGGCATTAACGCTCGTACTGTGGGGGTGCGTGAATCTGCTTGTTTTTTAGGGGGCTGTAACAAGGAGATGGCTGGAAAAGAATAGGAAAAGCGGCAGCACTGTAGTAAAGCAGTTGTTGGGTTTGGTGGCGCGGCAGACGCCGCTTGCGCAGCAGTAGCCGCAGACATCGGCGGTTTATCATGTGCTCGTCACAACAACTATTCCCGGAGCAGTCATCGCTGTTGAAACTGCTTATTAATTTAGGCAATAGGGATAGATAATAAGGCAAGGAAGTTCAGTCCTGGAATGGGAAAAGCTCACAAAGGAAGAGTGTACAGAACGAGCGAAAAAAAATTAGAGGACCAAAGGCAACTGTAAGGTACCATCGGTTGGGTTTGGTCGCTTGCTCGCTTAGCCAGTGACACATAGCAACAGACACAGTAGGTCGTCGTGGTGATGCAACGAGCGAAAATAATGGAACCTGTGCGCCCGTAGCCCGCTTGCTGTCGCTCTATGCTTTGTTTATGACTGTGTTCGTTCTGCATTGCGGTAGCTGCCGGTGCTTGTTCTGGTACGGGAGCGAGCAAGAGGCACATCTACATGTGCCTCTTTCTCGCTCCCGTTCTCAAAGTCGGACGTGGAGTTTATTTTCTGTCTCTCTGTTAGTATTTTAGCGTGTCCGGATAATTTGTCTGGGAGCGTGTATGCGTGTAAGTTCAGACAAGCGAGCCTGTCAGCGCCTGCCACACACCATTAGCAGCAGGCTGTAATATGAACGGGTGGTGAGTATTTCGGCCGAATGCCTTGCCTAGTCGCCAATCCAGTCGGTTACCAACGCAGCTTACGACGGTGATAATTACAATGACAGGACCAACTACAGCTGTCGCTATATAGTGCAATAACAACAACGATGAAGTACGACTGCAGTGAAACTGTTTGGAAGGCAACGGAGTGAGCTGTTGGCTTTAGTTGAATCGGCTCGAGCGTGCGTGAAAGCGACAGGCAGCTTCCTTCGGACATTTTTCTGGTCGCTACGCGGAGTTCTAGGAGATGGTCATGCCCACGGTCCATAGAATGCCCAACTTTCATCCATCGGGAGTTTCTGCCATTGGCCTGACCAGTCTGTTACTAAGGATTTTCAGGATTCAGTGCCCGAGGGGGCGAAAATCCACCAGGGATAAGAAGTGATACTGATTGGTGATATCGTTTCATTCCCTGTGACAACCCCCTGCAGCTAACCTCGACGACAACTATGGAAAAGGTGGCGGCCTATAATTCAGAGACGCAACAGCAAACATGGTCTGCCATTTTGTATAGTGCAGGTGGAGAGAAGCAAAGTACAGGGGGGCGATGACGTACGAAAGCTGTTTTGGCAGACGGGAAGGTAAACAGATGGCGAAAACGTGGCGCTGTTCAGAGACCCTGCTAATAACATAACACTAGCATACATGTATCTTGTGATAGGTACTTATATGTATTAATAGTTAATTTTCACTTTTTTTTTTCAACTGAGAGGAAAAAGGCTTATAGTTGTACCAGCGTGCGGTAATACATTTTTGCGAAACATGTGCTAAAGATGTGTTGTAACGGGTTTCTTCGAGCATACCAGAAAAACATTGTTTGTTTCTCTGTTGTATAAAATATGTGTAGCTACTATCGGCTATTATGATACTATTCATTTTGAAGATTTTGTATCTTTATTTCCTAAACATATATATCTCGATATAAAATATAATAATGGGCACGATGTTTAACTCCTAAATTATTATATATTGTAGAACGGTATTTAATGAAATGTTTGAAAGGTTTTATCTAAAGCATGTTTATGATTAAGCTATGATCGTTTTGAGGTCTAAACTGAAGAAAATACCTTTTATATATAATAATAAAATAATATTAGTAAACTAAGTACGTGCCTTTTTTATCAACAATTTTCTGCCACTTTTTCAGTAACACCATAATTTCATCAATCAATCAAGGGTTCTGCAGAGACCGAACCAGATGATAATTTGACAATTCAAGACCTTAACCACAGGGCCAACGCATGAAAATTTTCCAGGAAAATTCTTATGGTTTTTGTAGGATATCTAATGGTATGTGGAATTGTTGTGGACCCCTTTTCCGTTCCTTACTTCCGGTCAACTTTTTTTTTGTTATTATTTTTGTTGTTGACAGCAGATTTCAGAATCGTTCGTTTTACCAGGTAGCACCTTATAATGCAAGATGTTATAATGAAAACATGTCGCATCAACTCGTTTAGCGTCAATCTAGGTTTCATTATAGATAATGAAACACTTACTTTTTGTATTTGTTATTATGTGATCGATATTTTATCAGCCATGATCAACCGCCTTAGAGACGAGGAGTTTTTCGGAACGGAAGCGATAGAACTATTTTTGGGCAATTCCTTCAATAACCCATCCTGACGATAGTTCTTTTATTGATTTTGGCAGCATTATCGTGGCGAAGTAGTGAAATATAACAATTTTTGCAGAAATTTCACTTATTCCAAGGTACATTATTCGAACATTTCAACATCTAATACTACCAGGTCCCCGCTATCCCGGATAAAATCGGTACCGATTTGACCTAACCTATAGTACCCTTGAAATCTGTGACTTGAAAGCCATCGAGCTAGAGACACGGTTAACACGTTTCCGACAAGCCGGTTCATTATGCGCGTTCTAAAGATCTTCAATATTGTACACTCGGAATTCGGTTTTTACGGTATATGCCCGTGCGCACCTTCCTATTCAGAACTGAGTGAGCTCTACGCTCGATCAGCAAAAAAGCAAACACTTTTTGCCACTAAAAGAAAAACAATGTATTCGACAGAGCTGTTCTGAAATATCTTTTGTTTAGCCATTTAGCTAGAAAAACGGTCAGACTTTTTCGACAACCCAATATATTATCAATAATGAATATCATTATTCAATAGTGATAATAACTGTTCTTTTTCACAAGACCCAGAATCTATGCGAGTGCAGATGGTATATGCCAACCAGGTCAACCAGCTATAATAACCAGCCTGTAGTGACGTGCACGGCCGCTTACGGAATCATCGATTGTGATGTTCGTGCTCAACTCAGCCTTTCATTATATGACGAGTACCCACTACGCTTGCTTACAAAATCTCTATCAGCTTATTGGTCATGTACTTATTGTTTCATAAGAACTATGGTCGTAGACGAATGTACGGGACCAGACTCTAGCGGTGTCGATAGCTCATTGGTGCGATTGCCAATTATAATTGAAGAATCTACTAAATTGTGGTTAGCCACCCGACTAGCTCGCAAAGATGGCCTTGTTTGAAGTGTGCTATGTGCACAGTTTATTGAAATCGGGCTGGAAACGTCGATAGAGGCTACTATGAAATATGCAGAAGGTCACCGCGGAAACACCATACAGAGGAATACTAATAGCAGGAGCCGAAAAGGATCAATGACCAGTATGCCCCCACCCGTAAGCGTCAGTGAGGTTGCCCTAGTTACAGGATAGCTGGCCTTGTGCACCTCTTTTTACCTCTACTTATAAACATATGGCAGAAGTATTTTTGAGAGACAGGCCCTATCACATCGAAAACGGTTGGTTTTTAAAAGGCTCAGAGCTAGACCATTGTTATATGATGTCAATAACGAGTACCACCGCGTTGTGTATAAGCATCTAGCAGCTTGATGAGTAAGTAAAAGAACGGCCCAAATGAAGGGGCAAGGCAAGACGCAGATGGTCGTTAGCCATTCTGTTCCAACATATGACAATTGTAGCAGCAGCAGTGGCATCAGGAAAGCATCAAATGCTTGTCAGATCAATTGCACCCAAATATCATTAGCTACATTATTGTAGGCCATAGTTAGCAGCACCAAGTGTATCACTATCGCTCATTTCAGCCCATACACACACACACACACATGTACATGTGTATATATATACGCCATCAATTGATTTGAGTGGTTCGATTCGATGTTAGTCGATCAACGTACGTATATTAATGTTCCTACAACACCAGATGATTTCTAAGCTGTTTCTCTCAAATGGCACGAAGCGATAATGGTACTATGAAAAAAGGAGCGGCGTTGCTGTACCCGGACACTCACTACGGCCGCTCTTCTATTCGTCGGAACATTACTCATTCGGAACGGTGGGGTCAGCGCTTTGCTGTTGTCGATCAGTGCTATATAAGCCTTTGCCAAAGCTTCATCTTAAATAGTAGCGGCCAGACCCTGCAGACAAGCGCGTTCCACAGGGAAACTGAATTTGACATTTACAGTAGCAGCTCGTTTACCTGGCTGGTTTATGCCCGATTGACTACTTTAGTGAGAAATAGAGGCTGCTGCGACCAGAACGGGCTTGCTTGTCGTTTTAACCTTCTGGGGCAAAGGCAAATGCTGCCTTTTCAGGTCGCTCTCGAAACGAATCGGCCATAGCCGTCTGCCGCTACTTAGCGACGATCGGACGGCTAATGATCCAGCTGCCGTGGTGGAGAAATTAAACAGAGAACCGAATAGAACATGCGAAAAATAGTGGGATGGAAAAGGAGGCGACGCATAAAAAGAACTCAGAGCAAAGCGACCGACGAAGACGCGACGTCTGTCGCGGAAAAAGATAGTGGAGAAGAACGAACACTAGTCTGTTCTAACGATAATTTCAATTTCATCTTAGTTACTCTTTTCCATCATTTCTCACCGACAGTAGAAGACGAAGAAGATGAAGGTACTTATTCGCAGTGAATTCGTATAATAGTTTAACCTCAACCGACGGTTCGTCATCCGTAACGGGTCAGCAGACCTCGTCTGGCAACCGCGAGCCGGTTTTGTTTAGCGGCAGCGCTACTTAGGAAAAAAGCTGGAAGAAACTGAAAAAAAGTGGATAATAGATTAGGAGAGACAATAAAAGCGCTGTGCGCTAGAAGCTCCACCACTGGCTTACCGCTACGCGCTTATAGAAGTGACCACCGTTGGTAGCGACGGTGATGTTTTTTCCTCGCACATGTAGTCTATCGCTGGCCGCATAAATTTGTACCAAAATAAACGATGTATTTGTGTTCTCTATGCTAAGATTTTTTTTTGTCATCGGCGATGTTTTTACCGCGCCACTAATCTACTTCCCCACTGCTTGAAAGCCTTTACCTACCTACCTACCTACCTACCTAGTTTACTAGGTAAAGGTTCTGTACTCCTATACTATAGGAGCGACCTACTGCTGCCTCAGCTATTACTGCTGTTGCTTAGGCTAGAGGGGACTGCTATGCAGTGCTGCTCTGCTTCTTGCTATTTTGATTAGTGATCCTCAAACCGATCAGCACCGACCGTCACTCCTGCTGGCGTGGCCGTCGCCGGAGCACAGAAGCAAGAAACTATGGCTTTCCACAGCTTCACGTATCCGCCACCACCGCTAAGATGGCTACTGCTAGCCGCTTGCCATTCCTTAGACGATGGCGCCAGCTCGTAGAGGTAGAGGGAAAGATTGGGTTAGGTAAAGAAGCCTATAGAGAAAAAGAAGGAAAGAAGAACGTGCGCGGAGCATACGAGTAGGAGTGCTGGAGGAGAGAGCGAGAGGCAGTGATAGACGGTCAAGGACAGACGAAACACCCCCTCTCATCCTTAGCGTCCTCAAGCCCTTGCGATTGCCTCTAAAAGCTGGTAGCCTCTCAGCTAGCCAGCTAACCAAGCCCGACGACCAGAGCGCCACCGCAAAGGACTCCCTCCAGCCAGCGAACAAAAAGGTAGGCAAGGCACAAGAACGGACGGATGAAACAACTGCCTGGCGGGACAACGGCAGCTGCTGCATGAAGCACTACCTGGACACCGAACACTTAGCATTGACGACGGGCCCGACGGGCCCAAGCACAAAGCGAAACAGGCGAGTGGACGCTGCAGTTTCGATAACAACGGTTGAAACTGTTGCAGTAGTAGTTGTTGTTGTATAAGCACAAGGTACCTTTATAACAACGAAACATATCCTGTTACTAGTACTATCGACAGCTGTTAAAATAATTTCCAGCGCCAAAGGTACATCTGCGGTGACCACATACACGCACGCAGTTTTTCCTCGGTCCGAAGAATGAAGACGACTCGCTAAATGGTTGACGAGGTAAAAAGAAGCGCTAGATACAGAGTAGGCCAGTTCATCTAGTTTTCACTTCATTTTCATCTAGCTAGTTTTCATTTTGGTCTCTAGTCGCTTCTCTGCTTTAAAATTTAGCAGACCAACTGGCTAAGTGCTGTTAAATTGAGATTGCTACACAAAATGCTGTGGAAAAAAAAGAAGTGAAAAATCAAGAATATAATGAAGGATTATGGTCACTGCGGGTCGGTCGATGAATCGGGGGAATGAAATCGGTTAGTAATTTATGGTCGTCACGGTGTCCATCAGCATCGTCTGTACCGTAGGTAGTACCGATTGTGGCAATGATAACGGTTCTCATGACGACGGCATGATGGGGCACACAGGTTTCAATAAACCTGGGTCAACTTCGCTGATCTTTATTAGATCAACATCACTGTCCAGTCATTCCTTTTTTGTTTGACGCTTTGTAAATGTAAATGAGAAAAGTGAAGAAATTAGATGGGGGGAGTAATAGGATTCACCTCAAGAGGGATAGACATCAGCATACGTTTCACCGCGTGAAGTGGTGCCTCGTATCATTAAGTGTAACGGACACTTAATTACGCTACAAACATTTGCCTGTCATAAACATATAGTTGTAGTGCATGAGCATAAGTACTCATAAACACACGAACTCAGAGTCGTTCATAAAAGCAGGGTTGCACTGGCCGAAAAAGAGCTAGATTTCGTTCTTTTCTTGGGAAGTTTACTACTGCGAGTAGCGAACTAGGTTACGTATATCGCGAGCTAGATTAAGTAGTCTTGCAAGAGTTTCTAAAAGAGCATAGATTTCGTAATTTGCCTTCATTCTACGGCCTATTCTACTTCTAGGGAATGGCCGATAGAGCAATTCCGCGAGTCTCCATGGAAATTATGAAGAATAAGTAGTCAAAGTCTTTGCCTAAAATGAGGTCGGCTACACCGCCAAGTTTGGCGTCGATATTGGTTCTGCGCAGTTGTTACAACCTCGGTTGGTGACAGCTCCGGTCTCCCCTATGGTAATGCCCCTTACCGCACATTATCCCACAATCTCTCTGAACACCCCTATAAAACCAGATGCGAGCACACTCGTGAAGTGGCGTATTGGACAAACTGTCGGCATTCGAGTGATACCCCGTAAAAAAACAAGACTAATCCTCTGCAACGACATTTGTAATGCAGACAGGGCGGAGTGGCGACAAACAAAAAAAAAAAGGGAAACATGAGGACGGAGATAAGGGCTCTGGGGCAAAAAGGCAAATGTGAATTGAGGTCGAAAAATGCTACACGGATCGTACTTTTTTTGCTGCACTGCGAGATGGACAAACACAGTCGTACACACCCACTCATAAATATACATAGACAAGCACATACAGAACGGACGTGTCTCATCGCTATATCTTGCTCATATCAGCATATTTATGAGTCGCTAATGTCTTATATTCGCCTTTAAATTATCTGGAAGTAGAAATATCTGTACACTCAATAAGGCCATTGACGCACTCAGCGATCGACCAAGTCAATCCTTTGAATCGGCTAGCAGTAGCGACCCTCAGCAACACTTTGAACAGTAAAGCTACCGTTGTAGCTACAACGATTGCTTCTGCGACTACTGACAAGTTGAGCTGTTAGAGTTTACTATGATCTGAGGGCCACGAAGCTTTGGTTCAGCGGTCGAGCGTTGCACCGTACTGATTATCAGCCGACTTCGTGATTTCCTCTTTTACGCTGCTTTTGCCTCTATTGCTGATTCTCATATAGCATCTCTGCTTGCGTTTGCGTTAAAAATACCAATAGTGATGGTTGGACACACTGATGGTACTTTCACACAGAAACCCGTTATCTCTACTAATCACCATAAGCATTAACGATGGCCATTTTCGACATGCTTCTACAAACATCTATTGACTGGATTCACGCTATGCGCATATGAACGTATGTTCCTCCAAATTTACGTGTATTAGATTGGTGCATCTGTTCTTGCCGATTACTTCTTTTCTGTATTTTTTTAGTTCTTTTGCAGTGTTTTAGTCACTAGAAAGTCTAGCCAGAATGAGCCTTCCTCGGCTTACCTGAGATTTATTCAAGGAGCTTATAAAACGGCATTGTTTGTCTCTCGTGGTCATTTTTATGAGCGAGGTGACAGTCCGTTTAACGCAAACTTCGTCATCGCGTCGTAACTAGACGTGGATAATATATGGTGATCTGCAGAATAATAATAGCTTTGTAGAACAACGAAGAAACCTTTCAGTGGTACATTTGAGTACGTATCATTCAGCAAAAAAAAAGTTATAAAGGAATACGGTTAGTAAAATGACCACTACCTATGTGCAAATTTAATGAATACAGGTATTGCCGTTTAATATTGTTCAGAACTGATATTTATGTGTTGTATTATATACTTAAGTAGCTGCTATACCAGCAGCCATTATCGTCGAGGCAGAGTGGACTAGACCAAACGTGGCCTTGTTAATAATAACTGAACGACACGCGCGCCGACCGAGGCGGCAACGGCGGACGCCAGGAACGCCCCAGGCAGTCGGTCGCTCGTTCGCTCACTGGCTGGCTGGCTGGCTGGCTAAGTTTGCCGGCAAGCGGCGGTTGCGGCTTCGAACCAAGCTGGTCTCGAGAGAGCAGAGTGATGCTTGAAAGTTCTGGAGGCAAAATGGGACAGAACGTTAAGGGGTAACCTCAAACCCACCATAACTCAACATAAAGAATGGTACTGCGTCGTACAGGCAGAATCGCAATAGTGATGAGCCAGCCACAACAAGAACAGTACGGGTTAGTCGTCCAGGGAGTTGGGTATCTAGTTTTAACTAGCTTCCTGGGTAGATGAAGAGGACAAAAACGACAGAACCAGCGTAAGAGGAACGAACAGACGAGTGGGTGGTACCCGCTTGCTTGTCTGTTGAAGAAAAAAAAAAGACCTGACTTTGTTCGCCGGTTGCCACGCCGCCCTGCTGCTACGTCTTGTCGTCGTTACCGCTTGCCGTGATTGCCTTTGTCGTTATTCCAGCAGAAGTGGTGAAGGCGCCAACAGCAGTGTCCTGAGAACAACGACATCTCCACTCACAGGCATTTTTACGCTATCAACTGACCTAGTTACCCTGAGCTTCCCCTGGATAATTGACACAGGGGTCCCTCATTAGCAAACCGCCCATCATAGGACGCAGGCTCTTCTTGGTTCTCCGTTTGGAAACCTCATTCGGCCTTCATTTTTGACATCTAAGATTCTGAATAAGGAGACAGATTGAAGAAGTCAATGGCAGAAGTCAATGGCAGTCCACTTGCGAGCTGAGAAGAAAGGGGACATCGAGCGTAGAACAAACGTAGCAATGCATTGTATGCTATGAGAATCGTGTTCATATTGTAAAAATACCTCACTGTTCATATTGTGAAAATACCTCACTCTGCTTCATGATCAATGTCACATTTCAGTATCAAAAAACTGTGCGGTAGAAATATGCGGTAGATCTGATTAAGTCTATCTTTTGTGGCAGGAAGAGGCTTCAGATTAAGTCTTTTGTGGCAGGAAGAGGCTTCAGATTAAGTCTTTTGTGGCAGGAAGAGGCTTCAGATTAAGTCGCTAGATTACCGAAATAATCTCATCATGTAAAGGATTGAACTTGAACGCGTTTTACACAAACGAGTTTTCTGATAGACGTAAAGCACCCACTCAGAAGTCCATGATACAAAGCAAACTTGGATCTTGAACGCGTTTTACACAAACGAGTTTTCTGATAGACGTACAGCACCCACTCAGAAGTGAATGATACAAAGCAAACTTGGCTCTTAAGGCTAAAGAAATAACTTTCTGTGTTATTTCAGTGACCACTTGTCGCGTTTGAGTTAGACCTATAAGAAATAGGTGCGTCGCGTTTGAGTTAGACCTATAAGAAATAGGTGCTGCTAAATACCCGTAGCGTGTGCTCACAGATTAAACTAGGAAATAGAAATACGAACCACCGTATACTCTTATGCCTCTCGTTCGAACGGAATACATTGAACAATCACTATGCGAGTAAAATGAACCCCTAATTGACTTACGTCAAAGCTCACCTGAAATAACCCGTGTAAGGATTGTGGCCAACACCAAAACGGCCTGTAGGCAAAAACTATTCGTTGTTTAATAGACAGCTCTATCAATAGGGCCCCTACCAGTACCTAAAATCGCAACCCCGAGAATATACATAGACGAATAGTGAAAACTATCAAGACAGAACGATCGTCGTTATTGCTTTATTACGTTTTATTAATAGGTCGATATTAAATAAAACGCTATACATATTGGAAATAACTTGGACTAAACATCTGCCATATCATTTTCGCCCCTTGTCAACAACCAGTTCAGCATGTAATAACTTAGTCTAACCGGTAACGCAGCGGGTGGCAACGTCTTTGCCTGCTAAACTTAGGCACATGTCCTCGGAATAGAGTCCGTAAATACTGCCACTGCCATTATTACTGGTGCGTATTGTCGATCTCGACTTTAATGCTATCATAAACACACTTGCCCGTCGTGCTGTTGATTGGCGAGACTTCGGTCTTGTCAGCTCTCAGAATTAAACGGCAGTTTGAGCTAATGCCGATAGGGCTAAGTGGTGTATCGCATCGTTTCGGATGTAATACACATCAGCAACAATGAAAATAGCAACAGCCGGACAAGTCGCGGCATCTCTCCCCGGGCGGAGCGGGGGGGGGGGGGGGGGCTATGCAAAGCATTCGCTGTCTGCATGGCAAGCGTGAACCCCCTACTATGAGCTATCCAACACCCAGTCCCCAAATGCCACCACCGTCATCGAATCGATGACGGCCGTAGCGGCGACGGCGCTAGCTACCATAGCTGCTACTGCTGAGTGATACTTCTTGCAACCTATACTCAGTATACGCTTACCTGAATTTTATCTACCTGCCTTCTCTTAGCAGCCGCCATATAGCATGTTAACATATCTCAACCACTGTTGTGACGGCGAATTTTTCATCTATCGTCGATGGAAGGACGAGGGGATAGTCGCGTCATCCCTGTTCCACAGCCCAGGTCCCAGCATAGAGCGTTCCATGATGTAATTCGCTGTTTGTGAGTGAGCTGAACGCTAAAAGGGTACCTGGACATAGAGGTATGCACAATATGTAGGCACGTACTTGATATTCATTCGAACTCACGCTACTAGAGACTGTTCTATCCGGTGTATAATAAAGGGCCCTCGACCTTCGTGGTCGAAGGAATCAACAGCGAGAACTACAGCTGCTGTTGGTAGTTCGATTGGTAGTTAAGAACACGCCGCAGGTAGTCGGTAGACGGGCAAAGCAATCGAACGGCCAAAAGAGCAATCATCCGCAAGGGCGAGCGTCAGGGCAAATGCCTGATTGCGCAGCGCTTGCAGATCGCATCGATTGTAAGGTGACCAATCACTGTACCGGGTTCAACAACCATTTATTCATTAGACAGTTGCGTACGACAATGAGAGCAACGGTGGTGGCTGACAGGATAATGATAAATTTACGCTAAAATGATTAGAATTTGTTTTTCTATAGGATTTTTTTCGCATTTGACGGAGTCGAGCAAACTCGAAGGCCAATGCAACGAGTTCCCACGGGATGTGACAGAGGAAACAGCTGTACATAATGTGGTTCATTTCTATTCTTCTGAGCGCTCACCAAATTGTCTCAAAAGTAATGAATAGGAGTCGAATCCAGGATCTACTTGCCTTTTCGAACCGCGGCGCCAATGTATGGACCTATGTACATATACGAATGTATATGTACTTAGGCTCGTGTGCACGTCATAAGACAATTCTGCTTATGCTACTCAGCGGTAATTCAGCTCCACCTGATCCGTCAAAATATAGAGGGGTCACTTCCAGGATTCATTTCAAACTATTTACTAATGAATTACGTCTGAAGCAATGCGTAACTAGTGCTTGATCGGCCCCAACCATTTATTTAGTTCCATAGTCGACAAGTCGCAAACATCAATTTACAAAACTGATGTATGGCATAATTCACAACTGAACGTCTAACCATAACCGGTCGAAAATCAACTAGTTTACACTTTACCTTTACGTGAGCAGCCTGCGCAATCTCTCCGCAAAAATCATGACAGAAAGGTAAAATGATGACATAGTACGGCCGGATAGTACCTGCACATACGTGTAATAGGCCACCTCGTAATGAACTTACTCGCTGTGGGTGGTAGTGCTGTTGGGGTGGACGTTCGGATGGTCTTGAAGTAGCTGCAACTGCAGATGCAGGCGTCGAGACTCTTCGCGCATCCTCTCGTCCCGCCCCTGGGCTCGAACACGGCGGCGTTTAACCCCGTACGTTTGACGCAGAGCGTCTATAACTGAACTTTATTGCTTGTTCCACGCAAGGATATTGTCAACGGTCGTTTCGTTTTGTCTCTTGTTTTTCCTCAGTGCCGCTTTCCCTTCAGTTATTTGGGTTCTTGCTCTTGTTTGGCTTCTTGCGTGTACACTTTCGCTCTAGGCGGAACCGCTTCGCTATGTATCCTTCCCGCTCTTTTCCTTAACGCTTTCTCTTGCGTTCACCCACTGACACACACACAAACACACACCCATACACACACACACACACACACACACACACGCACACAAAGCAGTCCCAATTTGTTTCCGTATTCTGCGTGCGGGCAGAATCCTACAGCTAGCACCTGGCCTACCTCTTGCGGCCGGTGCTTTCTATTGTTATTACCGTCCTTATTATTGCTACCGCCGCTGAGGGTCAGGTGGTTTTTGCGTGTAGCTTCGTAACAGGGCGCGACGCTTTCGGCTCTGCTGGTCTCGTCTACAAGTGGCTTTACTTATTCAGCTGTCATCGTTTACTGGCATCGTCTTGTTCGTTGTCGCAGCAGCTGAAGTTGAGGACGCGCTGCAACTACACTCTGCTGTTACCTCTACCCGTTTCTTCGAGACGAAATGAACCCACGAACCCACACACTCATACACTTCTGCACGTCGTCATATTGTTCGTTACAGTGGTAGAGCAGATTTGAAAGCGACAACATAGACGCCGTCGTCGTCGATGATTACTATTGCGATATTCTCGTTCCCGTTCTTCTGTCTGTACCTTTTTTCGCCAGTCGGTCCCTATTGCATAAGGTGGAGGTAACAATAGCAATCAATCATCTACGGTTAGCATAGTACGCAGGGGCAGCTCCCCACTGTTACCGTCACCAGCGATGATAACGATGCTTGCGACTATAATGATAATGGTAAAAATGATTTTCTTATTCGTCTGCTGCCGACAACGGTTGAACACATCACCAGCGTCAATATTACCCACACTTCAATCCATTGTCGCATCCGAGAACACTAGAAGAATATTGGCGTAGCTGACGCTGACGCCGTCAACAACATTCGCACATCACTCGAACTGTCGAAGTCGTCGTTGCCCCCCCCCCCCCCGTACAATAAATGCTGTGCGCTTCGGCCTGTAGCAGTCGTTTATTCCCGGTGACGTTTTTCCTGTTTACTTTTCTTGACGCCTGTAGTCGAAGAGAGACCAGCCAGCTGAGTTGTGCTATGGATGCTACGGTTACATAGGATAGCCAACCGCGATTTCCATGATTGCACGCTTTAGGATTGGTTGGATTTGTCGATGATCAGCTTGTGGGTAGTGGCCAGTTGTTTCCGAGGCTCGCGTTACGATGGTTCAATCGGGCGCGTGCGGTTTTCGGTGAGATGTGCGAGCGCTCGGTTCGCCTCTACTTTCGCACCAAAAGAAGTATATTGCAGAAATGGTAACGGAGTATTAATAATATAGCAGCATAAGATGAGGTTTATAATAGCAGCTGAGTATGAGCGTTCAACCTGGCTGTTGTAGTTGTTGATTAACTCAATGAGCGCGTTTTCCCTAGTGTTTATTTTTGTGTTTTTTCTACGCTGCGTGCGTTCGTGATTGACAGCAAACGCTTGCAGAGTCGAATTTCCCCTTTACTGTTCGTAGCGCCACCACGGTTCACGCTGATTCGATCACGTAACGCGTTGTTTCGAAACCTGCTTCGACTGCTGCTATTAATGATAAACCTGCTTGATTTCATTAGATAAACTAAGCAACTGTTAATCGATATTGCTCAGCAAATCTCTTCCCTGTTCTCTGTGGGCCGTTGTTTTTGTCCGAAATCTGAACACGGCAGATCAGTGCAACTTTTTGCAGATTTTTGTGCCACTGCGACCCTTGCCTTCTCTCGCTTTGTTCTCTCCGCTGTCTGTATCGGCGGGTTTCTGCGTTTTCGCAGTGCGCGCGCTAAAACGCCAGTGTAGTTCCGTTCGGTAGCAGTAGTAGCAACAGAGCGATCGCGCTGCACGAGCGTTGTACGTAAGTGTCGTTCTCGCTGCTGCTTCTGACTCGGGTGTTGCAGCTGGCCCGTCTGTTTCGTGTCATACGATTTCGATCGGACTTTGCTGTCGCTGTTGGCTTCGTGTCATAGTGATTTGAATGGTCACTAGCCAGAGAACGAACAGCAGCGAGCTGCAGGGTAACGAAATGCGGACAGTGTCTCTAATGTTGCTATTGCTAACGTGTTCGTCGTCTAGCAGTTTCTTGTTCTGGCTGCAAAAAATTCACTGCCACCACCGATGTTGCCGCTACTATGTCTACCGTTTGAGGCTGGCTGGCTGGCTGGCTGGCGCACATTTACTTTGTCACTGAGTCCCGCTGCAACCTTGTCTCGTCGTCGCCGTACGTGTGAAGTGGGTCTCGTCGTATCGCAAGTGTCGGTTGAGTTACGCTACGTTAGAAAGTACATATGAGGAGTTGAGTTGTTGCTGCACGGCGACATATTACAGTGTTGTAGGAGTAGCAGTACAGAGTAGTGGCAGTAGTAGTAGAGATAGTTGAATTTTTCGCAGTTACCCTCGGGGTAGACGCATGCACACCGCAGTTCAGCGCGCGGTCCAGCCAGCTGCGGCTAAAGCAAACAGCCCTTCCTTCAGCTAGCTACAGCTGCTGATGCTGCTATAGCGACCACCACGACCGCTGCTGCTGGTGCTGCAACCTATGGCGCGCGGCACAGGGGGGCCGTGGCTGGCTGGCTGGTTGGCGGGCGGCTGCACGCTCGCTGGGTGTCACCCGTTGTTCGTTGACTTACGCTTGGCCTCGCCAATCCTTGCTCTTATTCATGTCTCGGTCATGATGGCGAACTGGACCGCCAGACGGCGCCACGAACCCCCGCCGCGCTGAGCCCCGCACAAGGCCCGTCGTCTGCTGCGAGTCTCCGGCGCGAAAAAACAAGGCCCGCTCCGTCGCTCATACGCAAGGCTGATGGTTACCTAGTTTGTCTGGCCCCTACCGGCCTATTAGCCTCCTCTTCTCGCGACGCGCGCCAAAGACAGGGTTCATAGCAGCACCAGTACGTGTAAGAGGCAGCGGTCTGGTGGTGGTGATGGCGGCAGTAGTGGTAAAAGCAGCAGAAAGAGCCAGCGGGCCACCACGTAGATTCATTGGAGCGCCGGAGGTGGTATCACCCCGGGCTGCTAAGTAAGTGGCATTTCAGACAGAGTGTCGACGGACCCGGGGGGTCATTTTGAGTCGTTTTGCCATTGAGCGGATGCACGATGACGGGATTCCGATAGAATCGGAGCGGGACAGACCAGCTGCGGATTTCGGGGCCTGCACAGTTTTTTTTCTGGTAACCTGCACCCTTCTTGGTTCTTCGGTTGACGATAGTATCGTGTGTTAGAAAAGGACGCAATAACTCTCTGTTGACTGTTCGTCATCTAGTAGTTCCCCGAAGCGATACGTACGATACAATACGGTATCGTAGTGGACAATAGTCGCGGCACCTATTGTGTCGATAAAGAAACTAAGATGGAGAAAATGGCCAGATACAGATAAAAAAAGAAAAGGCGATATCTACGAAGTGAAAAAAGCTGTTGTTGTTGTTTATGTATTTAAAATCGGAAGCAGATGCGTCTAGAAAAATTTAAAAATACGAGCGAGTCTATGATACTATCGATATGTAGTGAATTAGTTCGTTAGGGATAGCATTAAATTAGCTCCGCTATCGTAAGTCAGTTAAGTTTTCATGTTAGGAATGGACGACAAAACAATTTAAAGCCATTGCGTTCAATAGTTGATATCGCTGAGACTGGAAAACCAATTCTTCGACCAGTGTAGCTTGTTTAATAGGTGAGCATAGAGCTACTCGTTAGAGAAACATTATGCCAGCTTACAAATGGGTATACGCGCGTAGACCGCAATATTATTATGTTTTTCTGTCTATTAAGTTTGCAACAGTATCAGCATGCACTAGGTAGAAAAAAAATACTTGATTTTCTGTTATCCAATATGTCATTTGGACCATTTTCTATATGACAGCCTCATTCACACACGGCAACTATACACTTTAATTCTATTCGCATTTTTCCGTTTAAAAATAGTTTCCTTCAGCGGAGCAGGTTATAACACGAGGCTGATCTTATTCCCCCTATGGTGGTATATGTCCATGATTCGTTTAGTGCTTGATAACGATTGTAACAGTACTAATATTGTTGTTGTTATCATTATTACTAGTACTGCTCAATACTTTTTCTCCATGATCCACATGCAAAACTAACTGGATGACTGCGTCTACGATTCCCATGGACAGCACTGCGAGATGTACGTCAAACTTTTCATAGTTGTGACCCCCCCCCCCCTCCTCCTCCCCTACATAGACAGACATACACATAGTTCCTATGACATAAAGAAGAGACGAAAACGGCTAATGTGCGACGGTTGCAGACTCTATAGGAGCCAACCTCACCCTCCGCTTGGTGGCGCACCCTGGTGGCGGTCTTGGCAAACCTTCATATACATCACACGAACCCGGCCATGGCGGTGGAATACTGTGACATTGTGTATGCACAGGGTAGGGTAATGGTAGGGTAGATGGTAACATATTATTGAGGAGGAACAGAAAACGCTCCGACTGCAGACAACCATTTAACTTGTGAGAAAAATTCGAATAGAAAAAGCTGCCTAATATTATAAACCCGTAATTATTAGATATATTTGATGTATGGACATGATGGCGCGTACGAAGTGAGTAATTTTGAAAATTCGCCTCACCTAGATTGATGTTACGGAGAAGAAACAGTATTTTTGATACTATATTTTTAATATATAAATTATTTCAACCATAAATAAAACATTGATGCGGAGCAATTTTCGGTAGTTAACTGATAATCTATTTGCGCCTTACATAATTCAATATGCTTAATACGTGCTTTAGCGAAGGCAGGACGCTTTTATACAAACTGACTCTTGAAAGTTTTCATTATTCGTTGTTAAAATCGTTCTAAATACTAAGAACGGTGGTAAAGCTTCGGCGTTTGAAAATTATGTAACATAGCTGATTGCTTAAAAATAACAAGGTCAATTAAAGCGCAATTGTTTTCAAACCCCGTACCATAAAGCTAGAGAAAACCTAAAAAGCTAGTTATTACTAGCTGCAGAAAATAGCTGAAGCTGGAACGACTTTAAATACATAACAGGTTTCAGTTAGAAAACCAAGCGTGTATACGGAATTTTACGTTGAGGTCAATCTTCAAATGTATAGGTCCTAGACCAAAAAGTACATTTTTGACACCTAGTCGGTCAAGAGTTGGACGATTTCTCGAAGCGGTGCTTTATATTAAAGGTCATATCTTGAACTCGAAGGATGTATACTAGCATTGGCCATTCTAGATGGACGAAGGCCAATTAATGATTGGCCAATCGTTAATTGCCCAGGAGATCAGCTGCAAGCACTACGTTCGTATCAAACATCTTGCTTCTGTGGAATTTAATTAGTAATTACAAGCCTTGTGGCGCCATGTACTGAATAAAGTGCATATGGAACTATGGCTTCTTATTGACGCGCAGCATTTTGCCTTGTTCCGGCCAACACGCAGTCCCAACGACAGATTAGCACACGGCGACAAGAAGTGGTGTCTCTATGAAGTAGTGAAATAATTGGTAGCTCTAAAAAATGCGCTTAAGCTCAGAGTTGAACCAAATCCTCCTTCAAAAAAGACCACGTTTGCTTAGATTGTAAGGATCTTATACACTGGAGAATACCTGAAAAGGACAAGACGATCAACGAGAGCCTCTACATAGCTGTATTGATTAAATGACAAGGCCATATTTCTGGCTAACCAGGCAGTGGGAAGTACTTTCATTAGCAGCCTTTCTGATCACTGGCCACCTTTTTCCTATTTCGTAAGAAGTTTCCTAAAAAAAAAAAGGAAAGAAAAAATACATTTCTGAAGAGAAAGTGCGAGTTGCATATTCCATCAGATGGCCTTTAGCTGTGCTTCAATTTAATATATCTGTATCCCGCGGAAGATATTCGTTATGAAAATATTACGTATTATATACGGTTCATTTAAAGTTAGCATAAAGGGTCCACCATGGAAATTATTAAAACTATAGCCAGTCATAGTATTGGATGGTTCAGTAATTGTATCAGATTGAAATGAAATACTGCATGGTAGGCGAAGCTAATTAGAAACGGTAGAAGGCATGTTAGAACTTTATCCCTACATCATTTTATATTCAAGATTTACTGAACTTAGATTGATTGGCACTTGATAGGAGTTAGAAGGCGTAAGCATAGTATGGAGAGCATCTATAAAATCTCAGCTTTGCTCATTACCATGGGATTCCCCATCCGAAATGGCAAGATTTCAAATATGTATAAAAGCTACCAATTGTATGTGCAGATTACTGTTATGTATGTAATTTAATGTCATTCGGTTTACTACTTTAAGACAGCTTTACGTAGTCAATACGGAGCACAACATTTTAGGCTACAACCTTAATAGGCGTTTTGCAAACTAGGAAATCTAGAATTAGGCATTTTCGTTCAATTAAAGTGTTATTAAAAAAAAAAAAAAGCAGTGCTAGGCGACCTTTTCGAATAGATCTCGCTTTTTGGATTGCAACAATATCGAAACTGTCTACTGACGCTACATCTTATAGAGTAAATTGCTACATATCCACAAAAATGACATCGTTTTATATAATTCTCTCCAGCTTACCGGCCAGAACAAAACGACGCAAGGCCTCATTGGTGGGTTTCCAATGGCCGTCTTGTAGACTATGAAGCTGCTTCGAAACTCTAGCGGACGGGAAGTTTCCAACGTTGACAGTTACTTTTCGCTAGTCGCTTGTTTCTTAGCTGCTATATCTCGCAGGCGGCTCAGTTTATGACCTTTCATACAATGGTCGTGTATGAACATAAGTAGTTGATTCACTGGTTACTTGATGCCGCATTCGGGACGAGGAGCTCTGATGGTGCATACGACCCTCTTTTGACCATCTTAGGACTGGATATTTAAGTGGGGTTTGTACTTGCTAGAGTCGATAGAGTTGAAGCCTATGGAAGTCGGTTCCCCTGAGAATAGGAAGCCGATAAAAATGGCTTGTGATGGCCTCTGCAGTTGAGCGTCACCGGTTACAGAAGACCGAGAGCTAATCGTCAGCTAAGGACATCTTGTCAATCATTTATATGAACATATATATATATACAGATAAACATCTATAACATGATTTCTTCCAAATGAGACCATCCGGGAAAAAGCCGGTCAGTACTTAAAACTTTGATACTGGTCGAACGCAAGCGAATCTAACAGTGTTCGTACATTTTGTGCTAAGTAGGGGGGTTCCCGGTATCACAATAAATGTAAAAAAAGGTTGAGAGTAAATTTGTAACGAAAATTTATAAAACCTATATTTGTAATTCAACCATATCGATATTTATTTAAAATA
Source organism: Varroa jacobsoni (assembly GCF_002532875.2). Lineage (NCBI taxonomy): Eukaryota > Metazoa > Arthropoda > Arachnida > Mesostigmata > Varroidae > Varroa > Varroa jacobsoni. The sequence goes on from NW_019213423.1 coordinate 155,395, forward strand.
ACCCTGTCAAATATTAATTGTGAAATAGACTAGACACAATATATGGCGGAGATTCAACGAACGTCAATTTAGTTAGCGGCAGTATACTATTTGAGACAGATAGAACAAAGATGCTTTTTTCTCACGCATACATTCAGTTGTCTTGCTGAACACTAACTAATGGACGAGACTAACTACGTTGTGATGAATTAACAAAAAAAAAAAACTGCATAGAGGAATTCTACCGGAAGCGTTTGTACAAGTTCTAAAGAACGTATTTCTGCAATAGTGAGACCGGAAAGTTCTTTTTTATATAGCTTATTAAGACTAAGCAAATATTATTCAACAAAGTTCCGAAGAATTATTTGGTCAACGAATTTCTTTTAAATATTCTTTATTTTGATGAATATGCTTGTAATTTAGCGAATAGTTCAACCAATAAACAGACTATTAATTTTATGCCTAAAACGAATTCGAAATACTCTACAGAGAATAGCGTTCTCTATCTCCAAAATTAAACGAGTTACAAGATGTTTAGTCAATGGTATCCGCCGCAATTTCAGCGACAAGTTAACTTGGTAATTTCAAAACAAAGGTTAAATTATTAAAATATTTGGTATAACAACGGACTTTCGAATAAATAATAATTTATTCGAATTTTTTATTTATTTAAAGAAGATTTATTATTTGGTCAGGTTGCACATAAATATTGAGGAAACACGCCGTCGTCATCACGATCGTTTTGTACTTACTATTTACAGTATAAAAAAATCTAAGACTGCTACTTTTGATCCGAATGTACCATGTAGTAAGGTGGAGTTTGTCTGATTTGCTTCAAGTAATATGGCAGTATTAAGCAAGCATATAGAATTGTCAGAACAATGTGCAGGTACACATGCTTAGTAAGGATTATATTTAAAGCCATACAGCATTTTTCGGATAAATCAAATTTTCCTTTTGTTTCTTTATTATAAAGCATCAGCTATGTTTTTCAGTGTGAGGGCTAGCGCTATCAAACGCATTGTATTTAAAAGAACAAGTAACTTACGGGTAATCTCCTATATAGATTCTGGGTATGGTGTTACTTGCGAAATGACTGTTATTTTTCCGCTGCATGGAGGCTTTTTGAATCATCTTGCATGGTTAAATCCAAAAAGTACCTTAACGGACACTCGAAATAGATTTTGCCTTTTTATATTAGTTGTTGTTGTCATCGCCACTGGTTTTTGAACGGATCCTCTATCAATTATAAGGTCATATCAGATTTTCAAGTTGTTTCCATGGTACGACAGCAGGTCGTCGGCCATAAATTACCCCACAGTCACCCCCCTAGCGACTGCGTCCCCTTCGACCTTCCAACCGAGTTCCGACTCCCCCAATAGAGATCATCGTGATCATTGTTTTGCTCGACAGGCGCGGCAGGAGCGGCGGCCGCAGTAGCAAAGACAGCCACCCTGCCAACGACCACCCCCCGATGACCCAGAGCCCAACTAATCTTCTCTATCGTCTCCATTTGCCAAGGCAACCCACCTCCATTACATGCTGCTGTTCTTGGTGCTGTGCTGTGTCGTGCCACGTTCATTCTGCTGCTGTGAGGGAGTAAGTACCGTTCTTGGGCCGTCTGCGTGTTGCCTTCCGCCGTCCTGTCCTCTGCCAGCCTTTTTGTCTCCTTTGACCGTAAAAATATGCCTATGCTTAGCGCATACACGTCGATGTAATGCTGGTTGTGGCGACGGTGATGCTGTGCTGTTCTTTTATATTTGATGATCAGGAGACGCAGCAGCGGTATCACACGTCACCTAACTTTCCTCCTAGAAACCTCCATTGCTCAGACACGATAAACGGATACGTGCCTTTCACGACCGCGGCCGCGCGGTTTTACCATTAACAGCGTTGGTGGTAAGCCGCACGAGACCCTGGTCCCTGCCACAGCACAAAGACCTTAGCAAACCGGTAGCAACAACGAGAAGATAGACGGGACTGGTTTATACTTGTTCAATCGTGTTCTCATCGATGTTTCTTTTTATGGAACGAGACGACAACGTCGTTAATAAATACGCATAAAACAAATCACTACGTAATAAATTCACTAACAAACAGTTTAATAACAAGTGAGAAGCGGCTTGAGACGTGGTTGTGTGAAAGGTGAGTACTTGTATCTACGTCTACCTATCTCTTGAGTGCTTATTCATGGCCCAGCCCTCCCTTATCGTGACATATCAGTGTTACCATCACTGCAGCGAAAGCTATAGCAATCGCCTCTAGCGTAACTGAGTGTATGTCGGTGATCGGCCATTACGAGTTAGGATATAGTCTTTAAGCTTTTGTAACTGTTAACCTACTTCGTCCTTCACAGTAGTCGAAATAACCGCAGCAGTGGTCAGTTCAGTCAATCGTCCGTCCCTACTGAGTCAATCTCGTACGGCGGGCATCTCGTAGAAACAGCACAAGAACCTAATGGTGCTTAACTCCTACCACGGATTCAATCTAAGAGAGCTTGGCAGCTAAAACAAAGATTCCGAAAGACTAAAACCGATATCGATAAAATCGTTACCGAAACGCTAGGGTAGGACAGCATCACGCAGAGCCACGAGCCAAACAACAAGCCCCGTAGTCAAGGTGATGAAGCAGGCCCAAGTGGTTTTGTGCGCCTCATCGACGACAACGGCGGTAAGTTGAGCGGTCGCTGCGGCGCTGTTCGGAGAGCTGCTGTTGTTGTTGGTTACAGGAGCGGTACACGGAGCGAACGTGGTGGGGCAGCAGGAGGAGCTAGAGAGGGTGGTGGTGGGGGTTGTGATGAAAAAAGACGAAGTTTCTCGTGTGCCGACATAGACAAGTGGAACCGCGCAGGTCACCCTCAGAGTTTCGCGGACTATCAGTCTGAGACCATCAACGTATGCGACAGTATCAGCAATAGTTACACTAACGACAACAACAATATCACCACACGAAATAAAGAGCCAACTACGAAGTCGCTAAGTCGATTTAGCAGAAGTAACTCGGAGACGACAAGAACAACAAATACGATACTTACCTTGAAATCTACTACGGCTCTAATACCACAACGTTCTATTGCAATAATCAGGCAGTCAGGACAAGTAAGGTATGCAACAGTAGAACCAGCTGCGGCGGCAGCAACAACAGGAAACGGCCTATCCACGACGTCACCTTCATCATCACCGTCAGTGGCGAATAATTTGAAATTTCAACAAGCTAACCCCTATAACAAATCGCAACGCGAGCTGAAAACCATTACTCCAGTAACTTCAATGCAGGTAAGATATACAATGAAGGTGTACAGACAAGTTATTGCAGTTCAATCACGAAAAAAAAATGTACCATTCAGCTAATAGTGTTTGATTAAAGAAAATATTTATCCGCGATATGTACTTTGTATATATGAAATATAGTTTTTTTTGACCAGAAGTATGGAATAACTTCTTATTCTAGTCGTTGCCGATACATCAAATTAGCAATAAATAATTACATGACTTTCCAAGCATTCGGTACTTTTTTCGGCACAGTTTTACTAGGTACTTTAAATAATTACGTTGTCGTCGTTTTTTACCGAGATAGCGTCAATTCAAGGTACTCTGGCGCCTTATCAGGTCCGCCGGTAAAGGTTGAGATATTCTGAATGCAAGGCTCTCAGCGTCAGTAGTCTAGCTCCACACTGTAAAACGATTTTGATCTTTTGCAGATTTCTGTATTTGTTTTTCTCTATTTTGAAGTTTCACTCCGTTTAGAGTGTGGTACAACTGAACATTGTATGGTAAACATTTGTGCGCGTAAGGTACTGATACCACCGAAAGTAGGACGGGACAATTTTCACGCTTGAAACACTGGATTAGAGCTAACCAAATGCATACGTATCATAACGTATTATCTGAAGAGAAGTATGACAGGTCCTATTGTTCTATTACACGGTGTTGGCCTATTAAATTTGTTCTTTTAGTAACTATCATAGAAAGATACGATGACGAGTTTTGTCGAGCTATCATTAAGTGCCGACTTGTCCTTGTGTCTGATGTTTCGTATGTTCGTAAATTCGATTTAAGATATTGACTTCAATTGACAAGAAGCTTACCCACCAATGAGGGCCGAAGAAAGGGAATAAACATTGGTAGATGGCTTCTTGGCATAGCGATAGCTTACCGAAACTAGTATTAAGGTAGGCTAGTAAGGAGCTTACTTGTCCTGCAATTTGGAATGAAAATTCTAAAAGAAAAACTTTGCCGACGTCAGTTATTATGTAAATTTTCCATTAAGAATATTCAGCATAAATATTATGCCTCACTTACAGAACAGTGCAAACTGCTATGATTATCATATAAACTTTTTTTTGTTTATGTTCTTATTATTATTTTATTATGCAATAATATTATTGGAGGGATTGCTTGAATTATCGAGGACGACCGTCAGTTTACCGATGAAAAGTCTAGAAGTGGATCCCATTCAGAAATAATTTAGTTCTTCTATATTAAAAGCTGTTACAAATTAATGGCTTAGGGAACCTACTTATCATTTAAAAACAACATATAGAACGTGTATGCAAGGCCGATGATAAAACTACATAGTAATCACCGAGGACTAAGGCTTGATTAGTTTCCCCTTAAGTTAGTTGTATAGCCATGTGTATTATTTTGTCTCGGTTGTGCTATAGAGTGTATATCAGTTGTCACAAAAAAGGTGAAAATTATTTAATGATAAAATCATACTTATTCTATTAAACTATTGCGAATCAGCGAAATTCGCTTGGAATATGGCACAACGAGGTTTCACTGTGAACTCGAGCATCGGGTCAACACTCTGGACAGTCGCCAATTTGTCGCATGAACTATCCAGGAACTCAGTGTGTTGTCGTACTTCACGTCCTACACCAATCATCCAGGCAAAACTTCAGACGATTGGCTCCCAGTACGAAATGAAGTGCACCTACACTCGGATTAGAAACTAGACCCCTACGTGTCCTTAAGCTTAGCAGGTAAACAAGCTATCCAGTACACTATGGAAATAGGTGTCGAAGGGTGTCCCGGAGTACCTATTAAATGTACGGCCCTTGAATCGTGAACAGTAATCATCAGATCAGTATAGTAGCAGGAAACTAGCTAGACATCAATTCGACTAGACTAGCAGCGGCATTTGTACAGTACGTACGTTCATGCTGCGTTGACCCATTTAAAAAGTAGTTAGACGACTAGAAGCAGACTGATTTAATTACGTTTTGATGTATTATCAGCAAACGACAACAAACAACAGCAGACAATAACTGCGCGACAAACAGTATCTAAGCGCACTCATACAAAATATTTGTTGTGTGTGTCATAGTGTCTGTGGACTCACGTATGTGAATAAGAGCTATAACAGTGGTTGTTTGTCTGTGAGCAGTGAGGTGCTGTTGTCGATATGAACCCTTCGCGTGAGCCCTGACTCATCTGCGCCGGACGAGCTGTCGGTCGGTCCATCGGGCGGGTGGTTGGCAGTTCGACTGCGACAACAGCGCCTCAGCCGGCAGCGGACGAACTGAGGCCGCTGAAGGCAACACAACGCCGGTTAGGAAAACAGCGAGTGAGGGCCCCGTGGGTGATAACATAGCGCACCGAACGGCGCATTCGTAGCAGCGATGATCTGGGTGGCATTGCTCTGGCAACCAATCGGCCAATGTAGCAAATAGCTCCGCCGCTATAGCATATTTTCACAAGCCAGAAAGGACCGATCTCACCTACGGGTTGAATAATAACAAAAATGTTCGAGAGGGAAGATTTCGAGAGAAATGAGATAACAGCATTCATTTTCGGTTTTTGTGTTGTAGAATTCTTCAATCTGACTGCTTGGTTTGCTGTACGCGTACCATCTTTTAGACATATTTAACTTTCTTCAATCGAGTGTATGTTAGCTGTCACTAAGTAGATCTTTCGATTTTGAGAAACGGATACAGACAAACCTTGCAATGAAGTTGAGTGGACCAAAAATTGTGGTTTTTCATTTAGAGGTCGACGATGGTGGTATGAGACGCCTAATCATACGGGAATTTTTGGTGGCAGTTTGACATCCGTCCAGTTTTCGCGTTACGTGTCAACAAAAGTGACGCACGCTCTTCACTAGTATTTTCTGTTGCGGTTTCCTTTGTTCGGATCATAAGATAGTTCACTCGGCCACTTATGGACATATAAGGTCTCAAAATGTGCCAGATGCCTCGATTTCAACCAAATAAATCAGCTAGGGAAGGCCATTTATAGGCATTATATGGCCGTATCAATTCGCAGCCATTGAAGGCAGGCTCCGAGAAATTATATTTTTTTCATGATCTGACGAAAAAGATAGAATCATTCAACGAGAGCTATTTGACTGTTTGAAATACTTCGACCATTCGCACGCCATGGACAGAGAGCTATTAGTGGCCGATAGGCTATTAAAAAAGCCGGTAGTATTTTGCTAGTGATATAGATTATGGTCCAGGCGCAATTTTTATGATTGCTCTAGATGTTTCTGTAGGAAAATATGTGTTCTTATCGGTGGATTTGATTTTTTTTCTTCAATTTTGATTGAATGTGATAATTATTTGACTATTTGAATGTCGACAACAACGACGAAACGAAGCTGAAGTGTTTTCTCGACGAAGTAAGTTTTACCGAAGTTATGTAGATGAGTGTGTAAATGCTAAAGTTTGTTTTTATGCAACTACAATGTCTTCTGTCTTGGATCTAATGCTGTGTATATATAGATCGTAAGTGCGTTTCCGTTTGCGCATCGTCTGTGTGTGCTGCAATGATCGAAAATGGAGCAAACAATCAACTTAGAACGTTTCTGACACAAATGAGGAGACAGGCATAACAAGAGCCGATTAACTGATTACGGAAATATGTGTATGACCACTTCGTATTGTTCGTGCGATTCATGTGAACAAGGATTATCGGGGCAAGCTGGCCAATTGCATGGCCTTTCGTTCATACGTCAGTCTACATGAGCTCATCCTTTTTTTTGAAACCTGTGTCATAGTTTTAAGGCAAAATGATGAAAGCTGTCGATGAAGTAAGTTTTTGTTAATGTAGTCAATAAGATAAAACGTGAATGTATAGTTGTATTGCTCAAGTTCTTAAACTAGATGTTGAACAATCGATGGGGAGATGAAGTTGCATCACGATACTTTATAGATAAATATCGGATCGCATTATTTAAATGGACGTTTTTGGATGGACATTTAAATGGACAGGATAGCAGATCAAATTTGAGAAACAAATTGGTATGCCTAAAAGTACACTATTATTTGTTTGTTGAGCCGACTCTGCGAAATGCAAGATTAAGGTACTTTCTATCGTGTTGTTAGAAGTATTAGATCTTCATCTTTTGACCTGCCATAGCCTATGGACAATATTTAATTTATCATAAGTCACGATTAAAGTTAATTCAATTTTAAGTCGCTTATAACACAGTTATAGTAGTATACCATACAATATGACGGTTGTATTCTAGAATGTAGTACTTCGCTCATTTTCATCCAAAGCCATTCATTCAACAGTCGAAAGATTAACTGCGATGAATCCATCTTTCGCCGCGCTTCGTTTCGACTAGTGTAGTTAATACCGCATTTGCTTCGTAAAATAAGACTATGTATGCAGGCGCGTACCTGGTGCTACATATATACGTCATTTTTTCCTGCCAAGCATGCATGCATGCATGTTCTATTGAACTTGACTTTTATATATCATAAATTTCAGGTGAATCCAATGTCAAGCGAGGAAGGTGTAGCAGAAGGCGCTGGGCTGACCCAGCGGCCAACGACCTTGCAATGGGGAGGTCCAAACGGGGTATGCACCAATATGGGATCTCCTGGGCCTCTTGGAAGCCTTACGCCGTCTCCTGCAACTCGGAGCAAGATCGAACAATTAAAGCAATGGAGTCTATCCACGTACAAATGCACCCGACAAATCCTCGCCGAAAAGATGGGCAAGGTACAACATTATGCTATGTTCTCCATTGTGCAAAGTTCTTATCAGACCTTCAGCGAGCCGTAATAGGGGGCGGTATTGTATTAGTGAACCAGATTTCACAGGTGAACATTAAAAAAGCGAATAAGAGGCGAACATTTAAAAAAAGTTCGCTCATGTTCACCTGTGAAATGTGAGTTCACTCCTGTTTACACTTCCTGGATTCCTGTTGTTTTTGGTTGTTACCATTAACGAGCAAGGACACCGAGGAGACTAGTCAAAATGCAGTAATAGCAGCAACAATCACAATATTATTGTTGTATATATAATCATTACTTTTACTGTTAGGGAACACGAACTGTTGACGGCGAACTAGAAGCGAATATCGAGCTGCTCCGAGAGACGCACCAGAAGTACCTAAACATTCTTCGATTAGCGAAGCTTCTGACAACCCACTTTTACAACACGGTGGCAACACAAGCGGCTCTAGGAGAGTGTTTTTCGGATCTTGCGCAAAAGAGTCCGGAATTGCAGCAGGAATTCCTGTACAATGCAGAAACGCAAAAGAATCTTTCGAAAAATGGAGACACGCTACTAGGTAAGTGGGCATCTAATTAAGTTGGCTTTATCCAGCAGTAGCACATAGTTATTATTGTATAGTATAGGATTTGAACTACTGCTAAATGTGGGTTAAGTATTATTCAAAATTCTGCTTTCTCTTCCAAAGTGAAATATTGTCAAAAAATGATTGTAGTTGATGGACGCACAACTTTCAGGAGCGCTGAACTTTTTTGTCTCGTCATTGTCAACATTATGTAATAAAACAATTGAAGATACACTTATCACGATTCGTCACTATGAGAACGCACGGCTCGAGTTCGATGCGTATCGATGTGATCTTGAGGAGCTTTCGACTAGCGCTGGAACCGCTGCGCAAGCTACAAAGGTATGAACAACCAAGAAAACATAGTTTCATGCATAGAGTTTTACTAAGCGTCTAATTTCATAGAATACCTGTCATACAGTTTTTCAATGGCTAACATTATACTGAACCTCATATACCACATATGGCAGTAACTTAACAATGTATGTTTCTTTGTGTAAAACTATTTTCATTAGTTCTCAATTACTCTTACATTTGGGGGTCAACGGTTTTGATAAGCGAATATTTTTCTTTGCTTTACAATTTGCTTTTGAAGTGTATCCTCTAACCATTTACTCCGTATATAAGCTTCGTCCAACTTCTTCAATTATTTCTTAACAAATAGGTGGCTGAGGCCAGGGCGAACTTCGAGTCGCAGAAAGAGAAATATGAGAGACTTAGAGGAGACGTACAGATTAAGATGAAGTTCCTTCATGAAAACAAGGTATGTAGATGTCCCAAATTTAATATTAAACTTATCAAACTTCTGCATCATGCAATTAAATCCCATTTTTTTTCCAACTTTCATTTCATTTCAGCGATGCTGTTCTCGAGAGTCGTTCTAATCCGATTTTCATTGCTAGCTGTGATTTCACGAACTCTTACTGTTTTAGGTAAAGGTGATGCACAAACAACTATTATTACTTCACAACGCAGTATCAGCATATTTCAGCGGTAACCAGTCTTCGCTCGAAGCGACTCTGAAGCAGTTTAATATTAAAGTTAAAGCACCCAATTCGTCGTCGCCCAGCTGGCTCGAGCAATAGAACATGACAGCAGCGTTATCGATAAACCGAACTGCTTCCGCTGAAGAGGTTGCAGGTTTTTTCGATTTCGCCATCTGCGCAATTGATATGCAGATTATGACATTGTACATTGGGATGGGTGGTACAGACGATAGATTCTTCATTCGCTAGAACGCCCCTTGTGTGCAGCGTAAAGCTCTTTAACTCACCCATAATATTAAACGGAGTGGATCGATCGGACAGGTTAATCGTATCCCACGAGCCAGATGACCACAAAAAGGATATTAGCGAAGGACAATTTGGAGCAGAGCACATGAACGACGACACTACGAGAGGCCTGTAGGGTAAAACGAAATCTGTTTAAAATTCGAAATAATTCTACCCGGTGAAAACTTCCTTCTAAAACCATTTGTATTCGATAGGTAAGAGCAGCTCGACTCAGAGTTTAACTAACAAATATAGTAAGTAATAAGAGTTCATAGGAAACGGACGGATGTCAAAGTTGTGGATGTCGAAGAAGTTGCCCATTCGCCCGGGTGCAGATAACAACAGTTGATTTCTTAATAAAAGAATAAAATTTTACTTGCTATAAATGAAGAGGTACAAAGTAAGTTACTTTTTAAACAACTGGTAAGGCCCCATTAAGTCAGATGTCTTCGTCCCTTACCTGTGGCTATCATGAAAGTCATCAGTGCTGTTGTCATTTCGTATTCAAACTTCCGCTGCTTGGCATCAACATGGAATTTGACCCGTAGTAGAAATACCACGATTATTTCCAGTGGCTGGTGATTTCTGCTTCAACTTAATTGGGTTAGGAAGGTAAATATTTTTAGAACAAGTAAAGGAATCTTCTCAGTCCCCTTCTTTTATCGCTCGATACGCGTAAAAATCAAATTGAGAGTCAAATTGCAGATTGCACCGTAATTTGTTTAGACGTAGTCCTGCTTAAATAAAGTTACTATTTTACTGGAGCTAAAAGCGACTGAAAGTTTTCGCTTAGATCTGGCACTCGTTCTTTCTCAGAATCAGCTGTGTTTTTAGAAAGAAGTCTTCAATTTGTTACGGTACCACAATAGCAGTATAGAAATCAGTGAAGTAGCTGCTAACATCCCCTCAGGCAGCTTTGTAGTTGACTCACCGTCCACCTTGATTGAACGTGTACTGAGTGTAGTTCCCTCCAAAACTGGCTATAACTTCAAGAACTGGCCTCGTATGGCAGACATGTTACGTTTTTTTTTTTTTACTATTTGACGATGTGATCAGATAACGAAAGTTTTCCATGGTTTATTCTTAAGACTGTGATTTTAGCAGTGTTCTCATTCTTTTGCTGATTTTTTTTCATGCTTTTTCCGTTTCATATTTACAACAGCATGAAGCTACCAGAGACCAAGCAACAACACGTTGTTGAAATGTTTCAACGCATCTGGAAAGTAATCTATCTTCTGACGCTATTACCGGCCTCTCTAAATAGTAAAAGCCATGTACCTGGTCAGGTTCTCAAAAGGTTACATAATCGTACAATTGAAAGAGCACTTTTTTCGTTCATTTGAAGTACTCAAAGAGATCAGTTGGTGCTACAAGTTCGCAAAATCGCTATCGAAATACGCAGTCGTCCGTAAGAGCCAAGCGCTGACAGGACGAGGCAGTTAATTTTTTCGTTTTTGAGTTACGTTTTTTTCTCTTTGTTCCATTCTAAATATTTTGTAACACAGTTATAATTGTCTAATGGCCGTAAAACGCGGCCGGTAAGGGGCCTATAGTTTTTCGCTACGTTAGCAGATATGGATAGAGTAGTTCCAGGGTAAATTGTTTTTTGTTGAAACTAGTCAAAGCCCGTCAAAGAGCACATATGAAAATTGGTGACTTGATGATCAGCATAAGTTTTACGTAAGAGGAATGCTAACTGGTCCTGGGATAATCCAGCGTTTTGCCTAAAACTAGAGACTCTATGGGCAAAATGTTAAATTTCGATATAACAGAGCAGTTCATATGCCGAAAATTGAAAATGCCTTACAAATATATTTGTAAGGCATTTTCAATATATATTTATACATATATATATATATATATATATCAGGCATACTGTTGGCTTGTGGGTGGTTGAGGCTTCATTAGCTATTAATTTTTAGCAGAGTACAAAAATAGAGAAATTGGGAGTTGCCAGCTCCAAAAAGCAAACAGAGTGACTTCGATAAGTGTAACTTAGTAAAATTCGTTTATGAGTTTGTTTTAGAAGCGGAGCACCCCCGTAATATGCAGTTTATGCCTACCGCCGGTGACACAATATAAATAAAAATTTAAATTTTATACATAACAGCAACTCGCGTGTGTTTATCTGTAATTCGTAGATCTTTCGTTTTATGTGACTGTCAGTGCAACCCATCGTATAAAACTGAGTGATCAAGATAAACCATGGACGACATGAACGGTGAAAAATCTAAGAAAGAATAGAGAATGGGCGTATACTTCGGGTGCGATGGGACTGAACTCCCACACGGCGAGGGACTCCCATAAGCGATAATATCGTCGCGAAATTGACACGCACCTCGTTTCAATGCATTTTATAGTGTTATAACTACAACATAGCGGATCAATCAGAAATGCCGTGTGCACCAATCAATAAATGATCGAGCATGCTTCTGGAGAAGGCGGAGTACATCACAACGATTGAATAACGACTTAGTTTATTCTCTTAGATGCATTTGCCACAGATAAACGGAGGTTCAAGATCTAAAAAAAATTAGTTAGAAATTGTAGCGGCAAGATTTGGCCGTAAATACAGGACTTTCTAGTAGAATATTCTTTTGTATAGCAATGTCTTTATAAAATTACGCAAGAATAAAAACTTCATTACTAATCCCGAAGTCCTGCAATTAAAAAAACCATTGTCAGATATAATGGCAGCATGCGAATAAAAATTACCCGCCAATTACTTTGATATTGCTACGAATTGCTTGCTCACAGGCGGTTACAATCCGACTGTCGATAGGGTCAGACTTTAGGGGCTATCCATTGTTGAGCCAATGGTGACAACACAGCAGTTCGATTTCGGGTATATATATATGTAGAGCCTGCGCGCAGGCTAGATGAATGGATCTTAATCGGTAGAATACAAGATGGACTTTAATTCAAAAGCAAAGTGAATCGCATAGCACAAT